>NC_083572.1:92836082-93003582 GCF_027579695.1 Neoarius graeffei
GGGTTGTACAATAATGTACTTTATTTTCCGAGAGTGTCTTAATTAAAGGTTCTTTAGTGCTTATATTACAGAGGTTAACAAATCTAACCACTTTAGGAAGCTAGGAACCATTATCAAGAAACCCTTTAAAAAAATAATTGATCAATGTAGTAATTTATGCATGTTTAAGTGTTGATGTATTCCAAGACAAATGCTGAAGCCAGGAAAGAATGCTGGATCTGCTTGAATATTTTCATGTAGCCACAATGTTTAATTCTGCCATTTTTAACACATCATGCTACAGAATTTGCAACAATTCCTGTAAAATTCATAACAGTTCATATAAAAAGGTACAAAGGGTGAGATTAAGAATAGTGATGGTGTTAGCAGTTGTGCCATTCCTTACAACTTCATTTGAAATGAAATTGAACAAAATCCAATCATATAACCCTTGTTGGTGTAAATGAAATCAGGTTTTGATGAGAGGTTCATCTTTTTTACATAGAACAGTGTGAAGCTTCTGTCAGGTTGTTTTCATGCTTGGTATTTTCACAACCGCCAGCAATGGTTTTACATGTAAAACCTATGGAAAGTGGTTTCAAGACGAGCAGAATGTCAGTGCTTTTAAGAAGCTTTGCTGCGGGGTTTTGTGTCACATCAGAGAGCAGCTAACCAAAAAAAAAAAGTTCAACATTTCAGAAGTAGCACCCATCACATGTTGGAGGGTAAGTGAGAAAATAAGCATGAACATAGTAAGAGTACAGAGTACTGGTGAAAAATTGTCTATTTAGTGAAGAAATATAAGGAGATTTACAGCAATTTATGGAACTATATGAAACTTGTCTATTTATGTGATGGCTCCATTGGTTGCATACAATTCAATGGAAATTTTAACAATTTCCCAGCTTGGGATCGATCTATCTATCTATCGATCGATCGTGAACCCTTTAGAATTTTCTATATTTCTGCATAAATATGACCGAAAACAACATCAGATTGTCACACAAGTTCTAAAAGTAGAGAAAGAGAACCCAGTTAAACAAATGAGACAAAAATATTATCCTTGGTCATTTATTTATTGAGGAAAATGATCCAAGCTGGGATAGGCTCCAGCTTGCCTGCGACCCTGTAGAACAGGATAAAGCGGCTACAGATAATGAGATGAGATTACATATCTGTGAGTGGCAAAAGTATGTGAACCTCTAGGATTAGCAGTTCATTTGAAGGTGAAATTAGAGTCAGGTGTTTTCAATCAATGGGATGACAATCAGGTGTGAGTGGGCACCCTGTTGTATTTAAAGAACAGGGATCTATCAAAGTCTGATCTTCACTACACATGTTTGTGGAAGTGTATCATGGCACAAACAAAGGAGATTTCTGAGGACCTCAGAAAAAGCATTCTTGATGCTCATCAGGCTGGAAAAGGTTACAAAACCATCTCTAAAGAGTTTGGACTCCACCAATCCACAGTCAGACAGATTGTGTACAAATGGAGGAAATTCAAGTCCATTGTTACCCTCCCCAGGAGTGGTCGACCAACAAAGATCACTCCAAGAGCAAGGTGTGTAATAGTCGTCGAGGTCACAAAGGACCCCAGGGTAACTTCTAAGCAACTGAAGGCCTCTCTCACATTGGCTAATGTTAATGTTCATGAGTCCACCATCAGGAGAACACTGAACAACAATGGTGTGCATGGCAGGGTTGCAAGGAGAAAGCCACTGCTCTCCAAAAAGAACATTGCTGCTCGTCTGCAGTTTGCTAAAGATCATGTGGACAAGCCAGAAGGCTATTGGAAAAATGTTTTGTGGATGGATGAGAACAACATAGAACTCTTTGTTTTAAATGAGAAGTGTTATGTTTGGAGAAAAGAAAACACTGCATTCCAGCATAAGAACCTTATCCCATCTGTGAAACATGGTGGTGGTAGTATCATGGTTTGGGTCTGTTTTGCTGCATCTGGGCCAGGACGACTTGCCATCATTGATGGAACAATGAATTCTGACTTATACCAGCGAATTCTAAAGGAAAATGTCAGGACATCTGTCCATGAACTGAATCTCAAGAGAAGGTGGGTCATGCAGCAAGACAATGACACTAAGCACCAAGTTGTTCTACCAAAGAATGGTTAAAGAAGAATAAAGTTAATGTTTTGGAATGGCCAAGTCAAAGTCCTGACCTTAATCCAATGGAAATGTTGTGGAAGGACCTGAAGCGAACAGTTCATGTGAGGAAACCCACCAACATCCCAGAGTTGAAGCTGTTCTGTATGGAGGAATGGGCTAAAATTCCTCCAAGCCGGTGTGCAGGACTGATCAACAGTTACCGGAAACGTTTAGTTGCAGTTATTGCTGCACAAGGGGGTCACACCAGATACTGAAATCAAAGGTTCACATAATTTTGCCAATAGCAGACATGTAATATTGGATCATTTTCCTCAACAAATAAATGACCAAGTATAATATTTTTGTCTCATTTGTTTAACTGGGTTCTCTTTATCTACTTTTAGGACTTGTGTGAAAATCTGATGATGTTTTAGGTCACATTTATGCAGAAATGTAGAAAATTCTAAAGGGCCCACAAACTTTCAAGCGCACACGCGCGCGCACACACACACACACACACACACACACACACACACACACACACACACACACACAGTATGTGTGCTTGAAAGTTTGTGAGCCCTTTAGAATTTTCTATATTTCTGCATAAATGTGACCTAAAACATCATCAGATTTTCACACAAGTCCTAAAAGTAGATAAAGAGAACCTAGTTAAACAAATGAGACAAAAATATTATACTTGGTCATTTATTTGTTGAGGAAAATGATCCAATATTACATGTCTGCGATTGGCAAAATTATGTGAACCTTTGCTTTCAGTATCTGGTGTGGCCCTCTTGTGCAGCAATAACTGCAACTAAATGTTTCTGGTAACTGTTGATCAGTCTTGCACACCGGCTTGGAGGAATTTTAGCCCATTCCTCCGTACAGAACAGCTTCAACTCTGGGATGTTGGTGAGTTTCCTCACATGAACTGCTCGCTTCAGGAACTTCCACAACATTTCGATTGGATTAAGGTCAGGACTTTGAATTGGCCATTCCAAAACATTAACTTTATTCTTCCTTAACCATTCTTTGGTCGAACGACTTGTGTGCTTAGGGTCGTTGTCTTGCTGCATGACCCACCTTCTCTTGAAATTCAGTTCATGGACAGATGTCCTGATATTTTTCTTTAGAATTCGCTGGTATAATTCAGAATTCATTGTTCCATCAATGATGGCAAGCCATCCTAGCCCAGATGCAGCAAAATGGGCCAAAACCATGATACTACCACCACCATGTTTCACAGATGGGATAAGATTCTTATGCTGGAATGCAGTGTTTTCCTTTCTCCAAACATAATGCTTCTCATTTAAACCAAAATGTTCTATTTTGGTCTTGTCCGTCCACAAAACATTTTTCCAATAGCCTTCTGGCTTGTCCACATGATCTTTAGCAAACTGCAGATGAGCAGCAGTGGCTTTCTCCTTGCAACCCTGCCATGCACACCATTGTTGTTCAGTGTTCTCCTGATGGTGGACTCATGAACATTGACTAATCTTAATGTGAGAGAGGCCTTCAGTTGCTTAGAAGTTATCCTGGGGTCCTTTGTGACCTCGCCGACTATTACACGCCTTGCTCTTGGAATGATCTTTGTTGGTCGACCACTCCTGGGGAGGGTAACAATGGTTTTGAATTTCCTCCATTTGTACACAATCTGTCTGACTGTGGATTGATGGAGTCCAAACTCTTTAGAGATGGTTTTGTAACCTTTTCCAGCCTGATGAGCATCAACAACGCTTTTTCTGAGGTCCTCAGAAATCTCCTTTGTTCGTGCCATGATACACTTCCACAAACATGTGTTGTGAAGATCAGACTTTGATAGATCCCTGTTCTTTAAATAAAACAGGGCGCCCACTCACACCTGATTGTCATCCCACTGATTGAAAACACCTGACTCTAATTTCACCTTCAAATGAACTGCTAATCCTAGAGGTTCACATACTTTTTGCTACTCACAGATCTGTAATATTGGATCATTTTCCTCAATAAATAAATGGCCAAGCGTAATATTTTTGTCTCATTTGTTTAACTGGGTTCTCTTTATCTACTTTTAGGACTTGTGTGAAAATCTGATGTTTTAGGTCATATTTATGCAGAAATATAGAAAATTCTAAAGGGTTCACAAACTTTCAAGCATCTATCTATCTATCTATCTATCTATCTATCTATCTATCTATCTATCTATCTATCTATCTATCTATCTATCTATAACTCTCCTCATGATTTTCTTCAGTGAAGACAAACAACCTCCTTATCACCAGGACCACAACAATCTTTATTTATTGCTTATTACTGATAATAAGAAGTCTCATCTGGACAGCAAACAGCTCGTGTGAAAAAGCCTAAATACCACAAATACAGCTTGGCCAAAAAAAAGCTTGGAATATGACTCGGTTTGTTATAGGTTATGAAGAAATAGCGCTTTCTTCATATTTCCTAAATGTCAGGAATAAAACTATCCACTTCTGTTACTTAGTGTGTACACATGATTACATGATCTGGCATGTTGTGTGTTTGTTTTTTTTGTTTGTTTTTTTCTTAGGATGATAGATATGGCTCAGATCTGTCCTGGCAACCCATTGACAGCGACCCACCCTTATCTCCAGTTGAGGACTACAGTCCACCTGTGGAAAGGACGGACCTGTACCCCATTGTACACAAAGAAGCAACCACAGAAGAGAGGGCAGTCAGGGAAGATTGGACAGTCTGTCCTTATAAACCTCAAATTATGATTTCTCAAGGAGCAGAGGTGGAATGTGAGGTAGCCGAGAAGGAAGAAGATGAGGCTCCTTGGATGGGCCTCACCTCACCTGTCTTCAATACATTTGAACAAAATTTTTTCCCAAGTCAAGGAATGCATGCGTCTTTACCAAGCTGCTTGACTGTGGATGGAAGACCTGTATCTATGGATCTTGTTGATGGATTCCCCTTTTTTACTCCAACTACTTTAAATAGAAACATGTGGACAGACAGGAGGTTTTCAGAAACTGGAAATGGAGATCAGAGCCAGCACCAAAGCCAGACAGTGTTACCCAATGATCTGGTGATGTGCTTGAGAGAGCCTTTTTTAAATGACAGACCTCCTTCCCCAGTCCAGAGAAGTCTGCACACTCTACAGGTTGATGAGCAGTTGCTCTAAAATGTTCTACAAAAATTAGTCACATCTATAACCATGTGAAAATCCTTGAGTGTGAAATTTCATCTTTCCCTCCATCAGTCATGTGTAACAGTATGCAAATTATTTGGGAACTGAGCAAAACATTTATGTTCACCAGACTCTTTCGTTCAAAGCAACCTGCAGTTGAGCTGAGCACATGAGGAGTAATGGGTTTGCTCAAGTACCCTACAGTAGAAGCTTGCTAGAGTTGAACTTACAACCTTCCGATAAGAAGGCCAGAGCCCTAACCCTAACATAGCCACCTCTGTCCTGGATTTATGTATAAGTGCATCACAAACAAAATAGCCATCATGAGGTTCTTTAAGGCCAGGGTTCTCAAAGTGCTTTCCAGTAACCTCCAGAGTTTTCTTGTTTGTTTTGTTAGTGTTCGGTATCAAACCCCCTCATCATAAATAAGTGAACAAGACAAAGTCGAAGTTATTATTCACCAATATTCATTGAGCCTGAGGCGGATAATTGTTTTAGTATAAATACACGGGTGATTATTTTAAAAAATGCTAATCATATTAAAAAATAATTTATTTCAAACTTCTGAAGCGGCATGCAAATGAAATGTACACAGACTTGTCATTTATCTATGCCGACTCACGTAAAATACTTTGTTTTGAAATAGATAAATCACAATTCCACCTACCTTTGAATAGTTTTAGACCAAACTTCATAGCATCTTTAGTGCTTTTAGGAACAGCATTTTCTTTCATCATTTGTAATTCTTCCTCACTTATAGTGACGAAGTGATTGGCCGCCATTTTGCAGAGTCGCTTGAGGTGATTATCAAGAAAGAGTCCGAATTTCTCAACCAATCAGCACACACGATTTTCTGTAATCACCTCCATATTTATACTAAAATATTTATTATGGTTATGAGCCAGTTTAACAGATCACTTGAATAGAATGGGTTCAAGCCAAATGTCAATCATTCAAAAACCAGTAAGCCTTAAATAATAACAAATTGGATGAAATGTGTTTCTTGTGTGGTGTGTGTGTCAAACATTCAAGGATGAAAAGCTCTTTGATGCCAATAAGTAGCTTAATAAATAATAAGGACCCTTATATTCGAATAGTTACTGTAGATTATGCTGATAAAAGAAATCTATGCTGATGAAGTCTATATATTTTATTTTACAGTTACTGCAAAAAACTTTGAGAACCCCTACTGTCACTTGTATAAAGCATTATTGTCTGTTTTTTCAATAATTAAGAGCTATACACTCACCAGCCACTTTAATAGGAACTTGTCCTTGATTCTAAGGTTCCTGTTCTTAGCTGCAGGACTGAAACCCATGTGGTCTTCTGCTATTGCATGTTGAGATGCTTTTCTGATCACCACGGTTGTAAAGAGTTGCTATGAGTTACTATATCCTTCCTGGCAGCTCGAACCAATCTGGCCATTTTCCTCTGACCTCTCTTATCAACAAGGCGTTTATTTCCACCCACAGAACTGTCGCTCATTTGATGGTTTTTTTTGTTTTTCACACCATTCTGTGTAAACTCTAGAGCCTGTTGTGTGTGAAAACCCCAGGAGATCAGCAGTTTCTGAAATACTCAAACCAGTCCATCTGGCTCAAACCAACACCCATGCCACGGTGAAAGAAAGTCACACTTTGAGATCACAATGTTTCCCATTCTGATGTTTAGAAGTGATCATTAACTGAAGCTCTTGATTTGTATTTGCATGATTTTATGCATTGTGCTGCTGTCAAGGGTTAGATAAATGCATAAAACAGCAGGTGGACATATGGGTGTTCCTAATAAAGTAGCTGGTAAGTGTAATTCTCCACACAAGTCCTACAAATGAATTAGAGGACTAAAGATTGTTAACAGGAAGATGTACGCGAATCACTTTTCAGGTTTGGTTTTCTTGAATGAGATAACAGGTTTTCATCTGTTTCCCTGAAATATACAGTGGTGCTTGAAAGTTAGTGAGCCCTTTAGAATTTTCTATATTTCTGCATAAATATGACCTAAAACAACATCAGACTTTCACACAAGTCCTAAAAGTAGATAAAGAGAACCCAGTTAAACAAATGAGGCAAAAAATATGATACTTGCTCATTTATTTATTGAGGAAAATGATCCAATATTACATATCTGTGAGTGGCAAAAGTATGTGAACCTTTGCTTTCAGTATCTGGTGTGACCCCCTTGTGCAGCAATAACTGCAACTAAACATTTCCGGTAACTGTTGATCAGTCCTGCACACCGGCTTGGAGGAATTTTAGCCCATTCCTCCGTACAGAACAGCTTCAACTCTGGGATGTTGGTGGGTTTCCTTACATGAACTGCTCGCTTCAGGTCCTTCCACAACATTTCGATTGGATTAAGGTCAGGACTTTGACTTGGCCATTCCAAAGCATTAACTTTATTCTTCTTTAGCCATTCTTTGGTAGAACGACTTGTGTGCTTAGGGTCGTTGTCTTGCTGCATGACGCACCTTCTCTTGAGATTCAGTTCATGGACAGATGTCCTGATATTTTTCTTTAGAATTCACTGGTATAATTCAGAATTCATTGTTCCATCAATGATGGCAAGCCGTCCTGGCCCAGATGCAGCAAAACAGGCCCAAACCATGATACTACCACCACCAAGTTTCACAGATGGGATAAGATTCTTATGCTGGAATGCAGTGTTTTCCTTTCTTCAAACATAACGCTTGTCATTTAAACCAAAAAGTTCTATTTTGGTCTCGTCCGTCCACAAAACATTTTTCCAATAGCCTTCTGGCTTATCCACATGATCTTTAGCAGACTGCAGATGAGCAGCAGTGTTCTTTTTGGAGAGCAGTGGCTTTCTCCTTGCAACCCTGCCATGCACACCATTGTTGTTCAGTGTTCTCCTGATGGTGGACTCATGAACATTGACTAATCTTAATGTGAGCGAGGCCTTCAGTTGCTTAGAAGTTATCCTGGGGTCCTTTGTGACCTCGCTGACTATTACACACCTGGCTCTTTCAGTGATCTTTGTTGGTCAATCACTCCTGGGGAGGGTAACAATGGTTTTGAATTTCCTCCACTTGTACACAATCTGTCTGACTGTGGATTGATGGAGTCCAAACTCTTTAGAGATGGTTTTGTAACCTTTTCCAGCCTGATGAGCATCAACAACACTTTTTCTGAGGTCCTCAGAAATCTCCTTTGTTCGTGCCATGATACACTTCCACAAACATGTGTTGTGAAGATCAGACTTTGATAGATCCCTGTTCTTTAAATAAAACAGGGTGTGGGGGCGTCGTGGCTCAGGTGGTTAGGGCGCCATGCCGTGAATGCGGGCGACCCGGGTTCGATTCCGGCCCGGGGTCATTTCCCGATCCCTTCCTGTCTCTCTCCCGCTCGTTTCCTGTCTCTACACTGTCCTATCCAATAAAGGTGCAAAAAGCCCAAAAAAAATATCTTTAAAAAAAAAAATAAAACAGGGTGCCCACTCACACCTGATTGTCATCCCATTGATTGAAAACGCCTGACTCTAATTTCACCTTCAAATGAACTGCTAATCCTAGAGGTTCACATACTTTTGCCACTCACAGATATGTAATATTGGATCATTTTCCTCAATAAATAAATGACCAAGTATAATATTTTTTGTCTCATTTGTTTAACTGGGTTCTCTTTTATCTACTTTTAGGACTTGTGTGAAAATCTGATGTTGTTTTAGGTCATATTTATGCAGAAGTATAGAAAATTCTAAAGGGTTTGCAAACTTTCAAGCACCACTGTATCTTGTCAGTGACAGGAAAACAATGTGTCAGTTTATATAATGGATGCATTTGATGGGGTCATCATTTCTTACAAAACTTGAGTGAAATGACATGGCTGGTTTGTAGACACTGGAAACCGTGATCAGATAACAAACCAACATCAGACAGTGAAAACAAATGACCTAGTGAGGAGGTTATGGCCTGATGATTTCACTGAATGATAGACCTCCCTCACCACACAAATCAAAACAGCTCATTCATTGTGCAACAAAGAAATAAGATTGTATCTCTCCTCCAAAATAAGGCATTAAAGCATAACAAAGAAAGGATGCCGTAACGTACAATTTTAGAACCTGATCTCATGGGGAAAAAAAAACTAATTCAAAGAAATCATGACAATGTGATAGAATTGAATTCAGTTTCATACGGAACAAAGTCTATGTTGAATTGTTATGAATTTGCAGAAGTAAGACCATATTGGCTTTTTTATATTGTTCTTTTCAGAATTTCAGATATGACATTTTCAATGTGGCGGCACGGTGGTGTAGTGGTTAGCGCTGTCGCCTCACAGCAAGAAGGTCCTGGGTTCGAGCCCCGGGGCCGGCGAGGGCCTTTCTGTGTGGAGTTTGCATGTTCTCCCCGTGTCCGCGTGGGTTTCCTCCGGGTGCTCCGGTTTCCCCCACAGTCCAAAGACATGCAGGTTAGGTTAACTGGTGACTCTAAATTGACCGTAGGTGTGAATGTGAGTGTGAATGGTTGTCTGTGTCTATGTGTCAGCCCTGTGATGGCCTGGCGACTTGTCCAGGGTGTACCCCGCCTTTCGCCCGTAGTCAGCTGGGATAGGCTCCAGCTTGCCTGCGACCCTGTAGAACAGGATAAAGCGGCTAGAGATAATGAGATGAGATGAGATGAGACATTTTCAATGTATTGTAGATATGTGATACTGTGCAAAAGTATTCGGCACCCTACTGTTTTTTAGTCCGAACTTTGTTACAGACTTTTACTTTATGTCTTCTACATTATCAAGTCAGTATAAAAACACTTCAGATTTCCAAACATTAGTTTTCCAGCACAAAATTAAATGTTACAGAAAAATGTTTGCCAGTCAGCAAGGAAAGCAGCATATTACATAGACCACTTTTCAGACAAAATCATAATGAAGGCTGCTGGGTTTTGCTGCAAAAATAAGAAGGAAGTGAGACAGTCAAAGTCTCCAGAAGAACTGTGTGTGCCCTTTCAGAAACAGGGGTACAGTAGGAGTCCATTTCTGTTCCCCAAGGTACACTCTACAGTACACTAATGTTCCTCCTAGGGCTCATTATTGGACCTTAAGGTGTACCTTTTTAGCAGAGGTGGACAAAGTACCCAACTTCATTACTTAAGTCAGAGTACAGATCCCACTGGTCAAATGTTACTCCAATACAAGTGAAAGGTGTCCAGTCAGTTTTTTACTTAAGTTAAAATACCGAAGTACTTGCTTTTAAAAATACTTAAGTATTTAAAAGTACATTTTCTGTCAACGCATCGTCGTATTATTGCCACAACACTTACAAAACCTAATGCTGTTACCAAAGACAGAAATGTGAATTCACAAAATGAACGCATGCTGTGCATCATGGTGGTCTAACGTTAAGCTAGCTAGTCAGTGAAGCTCCACCTGACATGCTAGCAAATTCTTTTCAAACTCTAAATCATATTGGGTAGCTAACGCTACTAGAAAAGAGAGATTTCTACATTCTGTTTATTTGGCAAGATTATGCTAAAGTATATTTCTGAAAGGATTTCCGATAAGTTAACGTTATTCATGTTAGCATAACTCTGTTTTTACATGCTAACTAACAGTGTCCAAGTTAACTAGCTATGTGTTAACGTTAGCCGTGGACAAGGCTACGGCAACTTGGTGGGCAAATCCATAGAAATTTATTTGACTAACCAGACTGCATAGCTATTGTAATGTTATCGCTAGCTCTAAAAGCACAGACAACTTCACTGCAAGCTTTCTCTTGGAATAAAATGTTTTTATATACCTCAATATGTTTCCGCAGGTTGGACGGCGAGTTTTTGTAGGCTGTGATGTGGTTCGTTATCAGCAAACAAAGCAAACATTTAAAACAAAATGAATCTTTAATCCTTTCAGGAAACTGAAACATGGGTTCTAGGTATAGCCATGAGTGCGTGCATTCGCCAGAAGAACTGCCTCCTTCCATTCTGCCATCAACTGATCGTGTTAAAAATAATGCTGCTGAGAAATCACTGATCTTGATTTTATCCAGTCTATGGATGTGGCGTGACCCTAGTGATTGCTGATGGGCTGTGTCAGTGTCATCTACAAAAAAAAAAAATCACATTTTAGAAGAGAAAAGAAAAAAACATCCACTTTCAAAGCTGCTTCATAATAACGAGGACCTTGATAGAAATGTACTGGAGTGAAAAGTATATTTGTCTTTGAAATGTAGTGAAGTTAGTCACAAGTTTTCAAAAAAATAATACAACCCTGATTCCAAAAAAGTTGGGACAAAGTACAAATTGTAAATAAAAACAGAATGCAATGATGTGGAAGTTTCAAAATTCCATATTTTATTCAGAATAGAACATAGATGACATATCAAATTTTTAAACTGAGAAAATGTATCATTTAAAGAGGAAAAATTAGGTGATTTTAAATTTCATGGCAACAACACATCTCAAAAAAGTTGGGACAAGGCCATGTTTCCCACTGTGAGACATCCCCTTTTCTCTTTACAACAGTCTGTAAACGTCTGGGGACTGAGGAGACAAGTTGCTCAAGTTTAGGGATAGGAATGTTAACCCATTCTTGTCTAATGTAGGATTCTAGTTGCTCAACTGTCTTAGGTCTTTTTTGTTGTATCTTCCGTTTTATGATGCACAAAATCTTTTCTATGGGTGAAAGATCTGGACTGCAGGCTGGCCAGTTCAGTACCCGGACCCTTCTTCTACGCAGCCATGATGCTGTACTTGATGCAGTATGTGGTTTGGCATTGTCATGTTGGAAAATGCAAGGTCTTCCCTGAAAGAGACGTCGTCTGGATGGGAGCATATGTTGCTCTAGAACCTGGATATACCTTTCAGCATTGATGGTGTCTTTCCAGATGTGTAAGCTGCCCATGCCACACGCACTAATGCAACCCCATACCATCAGAGATGCAGGCTTCTGAACTGAGCGCTGAGAACAACTTGGGTCGTCCTTCTCCTCTTTAGTCCGAATGACACGGCATCCCTGATTTCCATAAAGAACTTCAAATTTTGATTCGTCTGACCACAGAACAGTTTTCCACTTTGCCACAGTCCATTTTAAATGAGCCTTGGCCCAGAGAAGACATCTGCGCTTCTGGATCATGTTTAGATACGGCTTCTTCTTTGAACTATAGAGTTTTAGCTGGCAACAGCGGATGGCACAGTGAATTGTGTTCACAGATAATGTTCTCTGGAAATATTCCTGAGCCCATTTTGTGATTTCCAATACAGAAGCATGCCTGTATGTGATGCAGTGCCGTCTAAGGGCCCGAAGATCACAGGCACCCAGTATGGTTTTCTGGCCTTGACCCTTACGCACAGAGATTCTTCCAGATTCTCTGAATCTTTTGATGATATTATGCACTGTAGATGATGATAAGTTCAAACTCTTTGCAATTTTACACTGTCAAACTCCTTTCTGATATTGCTCCACTATTTGTCGGCGCAGAATTAGGGGGATTGGTGATCCTCTTCCCATCTTTACTTCTGAGAGCCGCTGCCACTCCAAGATGCTCTTTTTATACCCAGTCATGTTAATGACCTATTGTCAATTGACCTAATGAGTTGCAATTTGGTCCTCCAGCTGTTCCTTTTTTGTACCTTTAACTTTTCCAGCCTCTTATTGCCCCTGTCCCAACTTTTTTGAGATGTGTTGCTGTCATGAAATTTCAAATGAGCCAATATTTGGCATGAAATTTCAAAACGTCTCACTTTCGACATTTGATATGTTGTCTATGTTCTATTGTGAATACAATATCATTTTTTGAGATTTTGTAAATTATTGCATTCCGTTTTATTTACAATTTGTACTTTTTCCCAACTTTTTTGGAATCAGGGTTGTACTCAAGTAAAATACAGATACTCAAAGTGTACTTAAGTATAGTACTCAAGTAAATGTACTTCATTACTGTCCACCTCTGCTTTTTAGGGCTACATACATGTTCCCAAGCAGTATATAAAGGGCATAAATAAGTACTTTAGAGGGAACTGTCTCAGTAACAAGCCATATCACTAAAAGTACAACAATATACTTTATTTTCTGAGAGTGTGGTTCTGTAAGATGCTCAGTAAAACCTACAGCTCATTTCCTTATAAAACTGCACTAACTGTACCTGAGACTGCTTTTTTTTAAAGCAAAGGGTCATCACACCAAACATTGCCTTTTTTCATGCATTACTGCTTACTGATTTTTGTGGCATTTTTTTAAATGTAGAAACATTGAATTTCATGATTTTTGAAGCTCTACAGCTCTAATACTTTTTTGCACAGTATTGTACATTTTTCAAGTTTTTTTTTAAATTTATTTTAACACAACTATAAAACATTCAAAAGACACCAAGAGTGGAAAAATTGTCTTTTTCATGTAAAATGCCCTAACATAATAAATTTACGGAAAACTATGGATCTGATTTTTCTCACGGGTTCTTCTAAGTTTCTACCTTGATGGAACTTCTGTATGTTTCAATGAGTGTTTATAAGTGGTGTTTTCTTAGCATGAAAACCTCTATGTATGTGTAGTTTTTACATGCACAGCTGTAAACTTTACAAAGCAGGACAATAATGATCTACTTATATGATCTACAGTAGTTTGGTTTGACTTGACTTCATTTCTGATGAATGTTTGGCATGTTTGCATTCTCTGTCCATTCCTTTGTTCTACGGTTTGACTTCTCGAAACCTGCCTCACATAATGATATGGAAACTGAAAGGCATTCAGATGTGTCGGCTCAGTTGTCTGCCATAGACAAAATGAAATCCCTTTTCCTAAAGAGTTCAGATATTGATGGAAAATGTGTATTGTTTTTATTTTTTATGTTAGGCATGCTTATATTTATTTTGTGAGACTGAATATCTGCCATTGTACTAATTACAGACTTTTTGATTGCTGTCCATGGAGCTTGTTTCACTACTCAGTTTTAGTCATGTTCACACTTTGCAGAACCACATGGCCCACAAGCCAGTTTTTATAACTTCCTGAGAAAGTTCTCACATTAAGCATGTGAGAAGGTGGAACGTACTATTGTAGGTACAGAGTTCTTAGTAAAAGCATACCATTTCTCCATAACTGGTATAAAGTGAAATTGTTTATACTGGCAACTAGAGTAACAAAAATAATTTCCCAGTGAGTCCTTTTGTCTGTGTAAAATTATGAATTTTCATACTTTAAGCATTGCTATATGATGAAAGAATCAAATTAAAAAGATGTAACTTCTAAATAATATACAGTAAACAAATAAATCTGAGTAGTGATGGAAGAATAACACACCACGTTAGGATGAATGTTAGGGATTGATGGGAAAGAACTGTCAGTTTACAGCATGATGTTGGCATAAAACATGCAGATAGTGGTTTGGATTGAAAAAAAAATCCTCAGTAATATAGGGGAGAGCGGGGAAACTTGGCACAAGTTTTCAGCTTTTGTAGATTGTGTGAACTTCTTTGCATTTATATTGCATTAAAGAGTATTTACTGTCCCCTCTTACCACAACATTAGTTTCTCAGCTTGTTACATAGACTGGCCTTCAGGCTTAACTTTTTCTGTCATTATTATTATTATTTTTTTGCAGGGAGACATGGGACATTGAAGGGAGACATGGAACATTATGTTGGGAGACTTGGGACATAGTGGGAAGACATGGAACAAAAATAAAATACCTAGCTTAATCCTACATGTTTAATTTTATTTATTATAGAAACTTGTAACATAAGAACTGCATGAGCACACAATGCTGGTACAGTGATAGAAAAAAAATGTCAGTTTACTCAAAACCTGACGAGACAAAACAGTTCCATTCTCAAGAAGGAATGAAATAAGTTTAATCCTCATGCAGGGACACGCCCACATTTTTACCAAGCATTTTTAAACAATTTTATATTTGAAAACCACAAGAAAAACCTGTAACATGATGAACCATCCCAACTCTCCCCATCTAGCCATTTTGAAAAAAAAAAACTTAAATGGTTTTTTCCTCAGAATTGAAGTTTAATAAATAATGCTATATATGTTAACTCTAGACTACAGTGGTGCTTGAAAGTTTGTGAACCCTTTAGAATTTTCTATATTTCTGCATAAATATGACCTAAAACATCAGATTTTCACACAAGTCCTAAAAGTAGATAAAGAGAACCCAGTTAAACAAATGAGACAAAAATATTATACTTGGTCATTTATTTATTGAGGAAAATGATCCAATATTACATATCTGTGAGTGGCTAAAGTATGTGAACCTCTAGGATTAGCAGTTAATTTGAAGGTGAAATTAGATTCAGGTGTTTTCAATCAATGGGATGACAATCAGGTGTGAGTGGGCACCCTGTTTTATTTAAAGAACAGGGATCGATCAAAGTCTGATCTTCACAACACATGTTTGTGGAAGTGTATCATGGCATGAACAAAGAAGATTTCTGAGGACCTCAGAAAAAGCGTTGTTGATGCTCATCAGGCTGGAAAAGGTTACAAAACCATCTCTAAAGATTTTGGATTCCACCAATCCACAGTCAGAAAAATTGTGTACAAATGGAAGAAATTCAAGACCATTGTTACCCTCCCCAGGAGTGGTCGACCAGCAAAGATCACTTCAAGAGCAAGGTATGTAATAGTCGGCGAGGTCACAAAGGACCCCAGGGTAACTTCTAAGCAACTGAAGGCCTCTCTCACATTAGCTAAGGTTAATATTCATGAGTCCACCTTCAGGAGAACACTGAACAACAATGGTGTGCATGGCAGGGTTGCAAGGAGAAAGTCACTGCTCTCCAAAAAGAGCATTGCTGCTCGTCTGCAGTTTGCTAAAGATCACGTGGACAAGCCAGAAGGCTATTGGAAAAAATTTTTGTGGACAGATGAGACCAAAATAGAACTTTTTGGTTTAAATGAGAAGCATTATGTTTGGAGAAAGGAAAACACTGCATTCCAGCATAAGAACCTTATTCCATCTGTGAAACATGGTGGTGGTAGTATCATGATTTGGGCCTGTTTTGCTGCATCTGGGCCAGGATGGCTTGCCATCATTGAAGGAACAATGAATTCTGAATTATACCAGCGAATTCTAAAGGAAAATGTCAGGACATCTGTCCATGACCTGAATCTCAAGAGAAGGTGGGTCATGCAGCAAGACAACGACCCTAAGCACACAAGTTGTTCTACCAAAGAATGGTTAAAGAAGAATAAAGTTAATGTTTTGGAATGGCCAAGTCAAAGTCCTGACCTTAATCCAATCAAAATGTTGTGGAAGGACCTGAAGCGAGCAGTTCATGTGAGGAAACCCACCAACATCCCAGAGTTGAAGCTGTTCCGTACGGAGGAATGGGCTAAAATTCCTCCAAGCCGGTGTGCAGGACTGAGCAGCAGTTACCGGAAACGTTTAGTTGCAGTTACTGCTGCACAAGGGGGTCACACCAGATACTGAAAGCAAAGGTTCACATACTTTTGCCACTCACAGATATGTAATATTGGATCATTTTCCTCAATAAATAAATGACCAAGTAGAATATTTTCATCTCATTTTTTAAACTGGGTTCTCTTTATCTACTTTTAGGACTTGTGTGAAAACCTGATGATGTTTTAGGTCATATTTATGAAATCTAGAAAATTCTAAAGGGTTCACAAACTTTCAAACACCACTGTACATACTTTAATTCCTAACAAATCCCCAATTACCAGCGTACATTATAAGTTTCCAGCTTTGTGGCTCCAGAGGAAGTTGGTTATTCTAAGAGGCAACATGATGTCATCTTCTGATATAATCTAAAACCTGATTTGTTAAAATTAATCTATGGGAATACAAACTGTCCCAAGTCTTCCCCATCCAAAGTCTCCCTGCTCTCCCCAATCAAACAGTCCCCCCCCAGCTTCAGTGAAAACACTGACTTCGATACCATGAATATGGTTGGCTTAAAGATTGTGTCTTCAATTTTACCCATCAGTATAACAACATCAATAGTCAGTATATATGCGTCTACTTATAGCCGGATTTCCATTGCAGTTTTGCACACAACTGAAGCAATAATTTAAACATTGACAAAACACAATTGTGAATAGCCTATGTTTTCATGAAGAGATGTCATGTGATTAAAGCTGAGGTTTCTCCTCTCACAATAGCTCTTACAGTGTGCACTTTTTTCAGAAAAATGGTAGCTTTCCGTTCAGTCTTCATGTCATGTATTTGACTTAAATGTGAAAAACTTGTTTCCATTTCACTTTTGTGAAATATTGCTTTATTAAATTGTCTGAAAAAACACCTAATGAGAGTGTTTTTTTTTTGTGTGTGTGTGTGACATTTGACTTTTTCTTTGAAATTCATGTGTTTCCATTAATCATTTTTATTTGGCTATCTTAAATTGCACATGAAGCACGTGAATGGAAACATGGTTTATGCACGGTTCTAACTCGGCCTTTTCAGCATATCAGGCCGATATGTAATGTTTCTTTCCGATACGCCTACAATATTGCAGACATGCCTGTGAAAGTTGCCGCTACACTCATAAGAAGACTTGTCAATCTTGAAAATGTGGTCTTTAGTTTAATTTTCTCTTGTTATCCCCACGTGGTGGAGATGGCGCGTCGCCATGCAAATGTTCTACATTCGGACATACCGTACTCCACTCTCCGTCCACGTAAGCACCCAGTGCATCGCTGCCCAAGTAGTTCCGTGTGGAGATTGTCCTAGATCATGCTAATCCAGTTTACCTGCTTCCTTATGCTGTGTTCGCAGTAAAGTGCTATCCGTGTTAAGAGGCACTTACGCAACATGTACGGAATACGTGCCAGTCTCTGAGTTAGATCTGGATCGTCATGTATTGTAATTGAATGGCTGAAGCCGAAAATAAAGCTGACACTTGGTGAACATCAACTGGTTGTTTTATTCTTATTCCATAAATATGTCACCAATATAGTTGAATATTAATTATAATAAGTCTTCAATCAAAAACAATCACAGCAACTTTTGGCAAAAAAAAAAAATCTCATTAATATTACCAAAAAAGAGTGACTTTCAGGGAGGCCAGCAAGTGCCATGAAATGCATCTCCAAGCATGTAGAACCCGTGAGCTTTCGGGGGCCTCAGGCGGCCCATGAACCCCTGGCCGTTATAACTAGTGCCACTACTCTGATATTTTGGTCAAGTTAGAACCCTGGCTTATGTATTGTATTTATGTATTTTTGTATTGGCCACTAGACCAGCTGTACATTAACCACTGGAGGTTTTATCTGCTGCGTTACTGAATATACATTAGCCAGGGTTCTAACTAGACCAAAATATCAGAGTAGTGGCATGTCCACCTCTTGACCAGGAGTTCTACTTGCAGTTGGGTCAAACCAAAGACCATTGTAAAAATGGTACCTACTGCCATCTGGTGAGGCACGCCACAATACAGATGTGAGTAGGGTGTCAAGCTCTCGCGGGTACCAGAGGACTAGCACCCCACTGTAACCCTAGCTATATAACAGCTGAGAAGTCAAAGGGCTACAGAAACAGAGATCGGTGCCACCCAATGCTCCTTAACCTTGGTACTTGGTACAAAGCCTTAGCCTTACGTACTTGGTGGGAGACTGCCTGGGAATACAAGGAGCTGGCACAGGAAGGACTTTTTTTTCTTTTGATTAATGCAATTAATCATTACCCTTGGGACCCTTTTTAAAAAAAAATCATAGATTTATTATAAGACAATATTTTTCCCCCAATGTTTTCCTCAAACTTTTATTGCTATCCATCCATCCATTATCTGTAGCCACTAATCCTGTTCTACAGGGTTGGAGGCAACCTGGAGCCTATCCCAACTGACTACGTGCGAGAGGCGGGGTACACCCTGGACAAGTCACCAGGTCATTGCAGGGCTGACACAGAGACAAGTCAAGTCAACTTTATTGTCAAATAAACAACCATTCACACTCACATTCACACCTACGGTCAATTTAGAGTCACCAGTTAACCTAACCTGCATGTCTTTGGACTGTGGGGGAAACTGGAGCACCCGGAGGAAACCCATGCGGACACGGGGAGAACATGCAAACTCCACACAGAAAGGCCCTCGCTGGCCGCTGGGCTCGAACCCAGAACCTTCTTGCTGTGAGGCGACAGTGCTAACCACTACACCACCATGCCGCCCCTTTTATTACTATTATGACAATAAATATTTGGCGAAGCCTTGCCTGGAGAGAATAACAACACAGTATTTTCCTGTAATGTTTAGAAAGATTGCAGAAACTTGTAGAGGACCACTCTTTAATGCACAACATTTCAATCACGGGCGATTGCTCTAAGACAACGAGGGAGGCTCAGCCTCCTCTAAAAATGACGAACATCGTGCAGGATGAATTGCGCTAGGCTTATGTTATAGCCAACCTTATAACATTGCTATTTCAGATCCAGAATCATAGAAATATATGTGCTCGACCCAACTACAGTGCGAAATCATTCCGTTATAACTTTAATGTGTGCGTGAGTTTTTCCCCCTCGTGACAGCGTGATGCAGCGCAGCCTCAGTGCACTTCAATGGCATTTGGGAGCTATGCGCTTTTCAGTCTCAAAATGCAAGACGGTTATTGGACAAATACTGCGAAAATGCCTGCCTACGGACTCCCAGCCTCACAGTGGGAGAGACATGGCAGTTTCCGCGAGGAGACTGGTGATTGGTGAAAGCGGCCGGATATTTTCTTTGATTGACAGCTCGTTTCAAATATAGACAGGCAGCGGTGAATTTCAGTTCAGTCCCATGCGGATTCGTAAGTGCTGTGGTGTATTGTAAGAGATCAGCTTACATTTCGATTTCATTCATTACATACGGTTTCTACCAGCTTTTTTAGTTTGTATATATTTTCATTGTAAATAAAGTGTAAATATAGTGTTGTCAAGTTTGCTATCTTAGTTCCAGAAATTTCGTTTATTTGAGTGACTGAACTTGAACTTGAGGGGGCTAGTCAACTAGCAAGAAAGCTGTGCACGGATGCCAAGCATTGCTGATTTAATTTTGGCGAAGCCATTTGCCAGTCTTCCTTTCGAGGAAAAAATTAAAATTAAAGAGCAGGGTAGACCAACGCCTCAAATTGACTTGGTGAAAAAGGTAGGGAATAATACTCGTTCCTTTCAGCTCTCCTGGTACGAGAAAGTGAATTGGCTAACAGCAAGTGACCCACATCAACAACAGTAAATAGGCTACTTTAGTAATATGTCATGGATGGACCAGAAATATAGAATCTATTTAAAATGTTTATGCTGAGTATATTATATTGGAATATATATTTTTCTGGATATGAATTAAACACAGCTACAATTTGGAAAACATTTTTAAACAAAAACACAGCCGAGAACATTTCACACTACAGACCTGGATTAAAAGTGAAGGGTTATCAAAATTGTCAATAAAACATTTCTCAGTCAAAATAAGTAAAATATAGGGAAAGTGTCATTGAACGAAATGTGTGGCACCCAGCTCTATGTTTGGCTCCCCAAGGTCAGTGCTTGTGCCTATTCCAGAACACTCTGCTGTTACTGCTGAGGTTCCTGACAAAGAGCTGCTTTCAATAATGATCAATTTTTAAACAACATGCCACAATTTTAAAATATAAAATGTTAAAATATACCCCCCAACACCACCATCATGTATATTGGACAGTAGGCTAATGGGCCAAAAGAACCTGTTATTTCACAGTTTGTGACGCTGCCAACAATCAGCCAGATCAGAGGCAAGAGTATGGGCAAAACTGATGTGTTTTTTCTTTTAAAATCTGGAAATATCGTAACCGACCAGCCTCCCCTGTTTGAAAGACTACTAGCCGCCACTGATTTCAATCTATTTTACATTCTTAGGTTTTTGCATGTGGACTTCCCTCTTCAATTTAAATCACAGGTTATTAAAAGAAGTTTTAATGTGAAGACTGAGATGGCTATTAAAAATGGTTTCTTTAACCATTTCTATGTTGATTTGAATGTTTGGATCCACTGTCTTACTGAAAAATCCATGTACTGTCAAGTCATAATGTGGCAGAATCAACCAAGTTTGGACTGAAATTTCCTGGTATTTAGTAGACTTCATGACGCCGTTGAGCTGTGCAAGGCACCAGCCACAAAACAGCCCCAAAACATCATTGATCCACCTCCGCATATTACAGTGGCTCTCTGGGGCTTTTTGTTGCACATAGCTCACATTTTTGGCAAATATTTTGATGTTGTAGAGGACCAAAAGTATTTTTCCTCTAACCACAACATACCAATTGTAGTTCAGGTGCTGTGTTTTGTGGGATTCTCTTTATTTGTGCAACGCTTTGTAACACCTTGTTGTTGTGGAAGTAGGATCTAATAGTTGATTTGGAAACTTTACAATCTCAATGTAAGTTTGCGGTTGTGAAACTGGTGTTTGGGGTCTTTGTTTCCATTACTATGTGGATGTATAGTGCTTCTGAAACTTTTCTATTACAATGTATGTCAACACCTATCGGTCTCACTTGTGTTGAAAGCTGCTTGGTGATGAATGACAAAGGATTTTACATCATATGTACTTCATATGCTAAGGAAAAGGAAAAACACAACAATAAATATTCATATATATATATAGATATATATATATATATATACAAAACCCCGATTCCAAAAAAGTTGGGACAAAGTACGTACAAATTGTAAATAAAAACAGAATGCAATGATGTGGAAGTTTCAAAATTCCATATTTTATTCAGAATATCAGAATAGAACATAGATGACATATCAAATGTTTAAACTGAGAAAATGTATCATTTAAAGAGAAAAATTAGGTGATTTTAAATTTCATGACAACACCATCTCAAAAAAGTTGGGACAAGGCCATGTTTACCACTGTGAGACATCCCCTTTTCTCTTTACAACAGTCTGTAAACGTCTGGGGACTGAGGAGACAAGTTGCTCAAGTTTAGGGATAGGAATGTTAACCCATTCTTGTCTAATGTAGGATTCTAGTTGCTCAACTGTCTTAGGTCTTTTTTGTCGTATCTTCCGTTTTATGATGCGCCAAATGTTTTCTATGGGTGAAAGATCTGGACTGCAGGCTGGCCAGTTCAGTACCCAGACCCTTCTTCTACGCAGCCATGATGCTGTAATTGATGCAGTATGTGGTTTGGCATTGTCATGTTGGAAAATGCAAGGTCTTCCCTGAAAGAGACGTCGTCTGGATGGGAGCATATGTTGCTGAGTGCTGATAACAACTTAGGTCGTCCTTCTCCTCGTTAGTCCGAATGACACGGCGTCCCTGATTTCCATAAAGAACTTCAAATTTTGATTCGTCTGACTACAGAACAGTTTTTCACTTTGCCACAGTCCATTTTAAATGAGCCTTGGCCCAGAGAAGACATCTGCGCTTCTGGATCATGTTTAGATACGGCTTCTTCTTTGAACTATAGAGTTTTAGCTGGCAACGGCGGATGGCACGGTGAATTGTGTTCACAGATAATGTTCTCTGGAAATATTCCTGAGCCCATTTTGTGATTTCCAATACAGAAGCATGCCTGGATGTGATGCAGTGCCGTCTAAGGGCCCGAAGATCACGGGCACCCAGTATGGTTTTCCGGCCTTGACCGTTACACACAGAGATTCTTCCAGATTCTCTGAATCTTTTGATGATATTATGCACTGTAGATGATGATATGTTCAAACTCTTTGCAATTTTACACTGTCAAACTCCTTTCTGATATTGCTCCACTATTTGTCGGCACAGAAATAGGGGGATTGGTGATCCTCTTCCCATCTTTACTTCTGAGAGCCGCTGCCACTCCAAGATGCTCTTTTTATACCCAGTCATGTTAATGACCTATTGTCAATTGACCTAATGAGTTGCAGTTTGGTCCTCCAGCTGTTCCTTTTTTGTACCTTTAACTTTTCCAGCCTCTTATTGCCCCTGTCCCAACTTTTTTGAGATGTGTTGCTGTCATGAAATTTCAAATGAGCCAATATTTGGCATGAAATTTCAAAATGTCTCACTTTCGACATTTGATATGTTGTCTATGTTCTACTGTGAATACAATATCAGTTTTTGAGATTTGTAAATTATTGCATTCCGTTTTTATTTACAATTTGTACTTTGTCCCAACTTTTTTGGAATTGGGGATGTATATATATGGAAATTAACTGCACAGAATTTCAGAGCTACAGGTCATATACTGGGCATGTTACTTGTGATAAGAAGACAGCATATAGTCTCATCTCATCTCATTATCTCTAGCCGCTTTATCCTTCTACAGGGTCGCAGGCAAGCTGGAGCCTATCCCAGCTGACTACGGGCGAAAGGCAGGGTACACCCTGGACAAGTCGCCAGGTCATCACAGGGCTGACACATAGACACAGACAACCATTACAGCATATAGTGTATTTCTAAAATTGACCCACTTTCTTATCGTCCAGAAGAGTAAGGTATACAAAGTGAAAAACTTTCGAAATGTATGTAATTTTAAGGACAAATTTTCAAGTCCTCTGCAGCGATGTTTGTACACGGTGATAACTGTAATAACAACTGAAGTAGTGACGATCCTTGTGGATTTCCGGAGAGGACACTTTTTGATGGACACAAATTTCAACCACATGTGAAGCTCTACTGCAAATGTGTCTCACACCTGTTTCAAGTCCTGCTTTTTACTGTGCAACAACAGAGTATTCTGCGTCAGAAGAGACAAATACTTTCTTAAAAAATCATTTACAACCGCATCATATGGTGAGTGTTTTCCAGAGAGGGCATTTTTGGTGGACAAAGGATACTGTGAAAAACTTCATCTCATCTCATGCCGCTTTATCCTGTTCTCCAGGGTCGCAGGCAAGCTGGAGCCTATCCCAGCTGACTACAGGCGAAAGGCGGGGTTCACCCTGGACAAGTCGCCAGGTCATCACAGGGCTGACACATAGACACAGACAACCATTCACACCTACGGTCAATTTAGAGTCACCAGTTAACCTAACCTGCATGTCTTTGGACTGTGGGGGAAACCGGAGCACCCGGAGGAAACCCACGCGGACACGGGGAGAACATGCAAACTCCACACAGAAAGGCCCTCGCCGGCCACGGGGCTTGAACCCGGACCTTCTTGCTGTGAGGCGACAGCACTAACCACTACACCACCGTGCCGCCCCTGTGAAAAACTTAGTTTACAAAAAAAAAAATCAGCCGTAACTTCCACTTAAATATCTTTCTATTGTGAACGAAAGCATATGTTCCAAAGTAAAACCTAGTTAGTGGTTAAAAAAAATTAATTCTTAATTTAACCAGTAAAATCTAAGTGTAATAATTAAAGTAGAATTAAATGAAATGACCACAAGGTCAAAACTTGTAGGTAGGGCTGGTGTGTCCCTGTAAAATAAGGAGTAAGAAACTCCAGCATTCAAAAAGACAACCACGATTGTGAAACAGCCCATATTTTTATATATATGATTAGACTGATGACTAATTAAAGAGGAAAAGGAGGTTAGTAAATTCGGTAAATTTAATGCCGCAATGCAGTCAGTATTACCAAAACACTGGGTTGAAATAGAAACACAGTCATGATGTCAATATTACTTCACAGTCTTGTTAAAGTCACACAACACTTTGATTAACTCTGTAACTCAGTCTGCTGGTTTAAATGCATCACTCATTTTATTGTGTTAAGATAACCAGCAGGCGGCACGGTGGTGTAGTGGTTAGCGCTGTTGCCTCACAGAAAGAAGGTCTGGGTTCGAGCCCCATGGCCGGCGAGGGCCTTTCTGTGTGGAGCGTGCATGTTGTCCGCGTGGGTTTCCTCCGGGTGCTCCGGTTTCCCCCGCAGTCCAAAGACATGCAGGTTAGGTTAACTTGTGACTCTAAATTGACCGTAGGTGTGAATGTGAGTGTGAATGGTTGTCTGTGTCTATGTGTCAGCCCTGTGATGACCTGGCGACTTGTCCAGGGTGTACCCCGCCTTTCGCCCGTAGTCAGCTGGGATGGGCTCCAGCTTGCCTGTGACCCTGTAGAACAGGATAAAGCGGCTAGAGATAATGAGATGAGATAGCCAGCATTGTGTTGGTCCAGTATTTACCCAGTAGGTGGGTTGTGGGTTGTTTTCAGCCCAGCATTTTTTGAGTGCAGCTTCTCCCTTTTTCTTTTTTCTTTTTTAAATTTGAATCATGTGTGACTTCTATTTTATCCAATTATTTTAAAAACTGGAAGCTCAGGCAATAAAATTAACAGCCAAAAGATGCAACCCCCCCGATCGATCTATCTATCTATCTATCTATCTATCTATCTATCTATCTATCTATCTGTCTGTCTGTCTGTCTGTCTGTCTGTCGTCCCACATAGAATATCACATGTCCCAGCACTAAATCACTCTGAGTTGACTTTTACAGTGTTCATGTTCTCTTCAGTTGGACTTCAGTGGACACTCTTGGTGTTTTAATTCTCAGGAGTTTGCTTTTTTTGTTTCTTTAACCCTGGATTGCTGAGTTGTTTGGTTTGGATGAGATGTCAGTGCGTGTATTGCTTCAGAAGCTGTACATGCAAACTTCAAGTGAAGGAAAGGAAGGAACTGAGATGTTGAGGGCGCCACTTGTGAGGCGCGTGCCCGAGTTTCCCCGCTGCGTGCGTGTGCACGCGGTGAAGGCGCGAGCTTCACAATGACGCGTGTAGTAAAACGGAGCTGTTCATCTAAAGGCGTCTGTCTTTCACCACATAAGAGGGAGGAAACATATCTGAAGGCTACCACAAGCAGTCCGGACAGATGTCTCGGGTAAGTTATTACACCAAAAATGAGCAGTTTGTGGAAGTCTGAATTGGATTTATACACAGTTGTCTGGTCCTGTTCCTCTATAGCCTCCTGTGTGTGAATAATAAGCTTTCAGTCACTGAATCTTAAATCACTAAAGTTATTTGTGATGCTATTTAGCTCGGGCTGAGGTAAAGATTGATGGATGTAGATCTAAATAGCTGTTGGAGGAAGTGGATGCGATGTTTCCTGAAGGCAACGTCTGGTCCACCTTCATGTTTCTTCTACTCCTGATCACCGGAGCACCCACAGGTAAGAGTCGACTCCTGAGTCAAGCCCTGAGTCAACTCCTGAGTCAATTCGACACTTTACAGGGGTCACTATGCTCTCAGAAAAGACTGCATGAACTGAATTTTACCTTTCGACCCTGTAGGACAGGATAAGCGGCTACAGATAATGGATGGATGGATGGATGGATGGATGGATGGATGGACTTTTACATTAGAGCCAATCCAAAAAGCATTTTAGATTCCAAATATTAGTTTTCCAGAACAAAATTAGAAAGAAAGCAGCAGATTACATAAGAAACACTTTACAGACAGAAAACATAATGAAGGCTGCTGGGTTTTGGTGCAAAATGAAGAAGCGAGTGTGACAGTCAGTGTCCAGAAGAACTGGGGCTGGTTCTGTAAGATGCTCAGTAAAACCTACAGCTCATTTCCTTATCAAACTGCACTCACTGTACCTGAGACTACTATTTATTTATTTTTTTAAGCAAAGGGTCATCTCACACCAAATATTGACTTTGTTTCATTTATAACTGTTTACTGCTCTTTACAGTATTTTTTTTTAGTGTTAAAATATTTAATTTCATTATTTCTGAAGGAGTATTTTCTCTACAGCATTTCTTTGCATGTTTCTAAGACTTTTGTACACTACTATAATCTTTACTAATCTTTCACCTGGACAAGATTAAAGGTACATCAATGGACCTTTAAAAGTAAAATATTACAAGATACAGCACATACTATAAGTAAAGCTTAATTCTCTTTTTTTTCTGAGTGTTCTAAATCGCATTTCAAGTCAATATGACTTAAAGTTCTGCACATGGATGTTATTACTTTTTTAAAAATTATGGTACTTTTTACAGGTTACAGATTTGCAGTATGATTTGAATAAGTGCCATTTACTGCTTTTTAAATATGCAAATATTTTCACTTAGGCACCTTTTGGGACCCCTGTACCTAGGGGCCAATAAGTTTCTCTGAGTCAGTTTCATTACCTCCTGCTCTTTATATATTCCCGAGAGACCCTCTTTGTAGTCAAATATGTTAAAATGTGACTCTATGTGTCTGGTTATGAAATCAAAAACATCATGTTTTAATACTTTATGATTTTCCATGCATTCCTTGCTAATACATTATAAACTTTGTCCTTTAATGGTGATAAACTGTAAGACAGTGTAAACTACAGTGCTATAGAAGTCTCCAAGCTGATAGCTCAGAAGTTGATGATTAATTTTCTATAACAACAGCTCTGATAATCATGCCAGCTGTAAATCACAGGTTTGCATTAATGCACTCAATTCTGTCGTAACAATGTACATGTGGTTTTCTGTGGCACACGCTCCACATTAACAAATTTTATGCGTGTAATCATGGTGTGACATGGATGTTGTAAAGTCTTGTGTAAGGACACATTTATTTAACATTTCTGGAAGGAAGCTCCAGCGTCAGCACTTTGTACCAGTAAGCAGTATAATGTGCTGCTCTGTAATTAAGTTTTGCTAGGGTTCACTAATTGATGTAGTATAAGAGGAATAAAACACTTCTAGATGTGCTGATATTGGAAAATAATCAACATTGTCATGGTAACAATACTTTGCATCAGGCTGCATCATATCATCTCATCTCATTATCTCTAGCCGCTTTATCCTTCTACAGGGTCGCAGGCAAGCTGGAGCCTATCCCAGCTGACTACGGGCGAAAGGCAGGGTACACCCTGGACAAGTTGCCAGGTCATCACAGGGCTGACACATAGACACAGACAACCATTCACACTCACATTCACACCTACGGTCAATTTAGAGTCACCAGTTAACCTAACCTGCATGTCTTTGGACTGTGGGGGAAACCGGAGCACCCGGAGGAAACCCACGCGGACACGGGGAGAACATGCAAACTCCGCACAGAAAGGCCCTCGCCGGCCACGGGGCTCGAACCCGGACCTTCTTGCTGTGAGGCGATAGCACTGGCTTGACCGCTTTATTAGTATTCGCTAACACTACTGATTAGGGATGGGAATTGATAAGATTTTTACGATTCCGATTCCATTTTCGATTCTGCTTAACGATTCGGTTCTTTATCGATTCTCTTATCGATTCTCATTTGAAAAAAGAGGAGAACAAACAGGTCGATTAGCATCAACTTTGTTTAGTTTAGGAGTAACACACATGACCTTACAAACCCAACAGTGAATTACTCACATGTTAAACATTATTCTAATAGAAAATAAAATTCTCCTTTTTAAAAGGATATGTGAGATGAGCACTCAAAATACAACTGTCATAGACAAATACAATCAAGTAACTGTGCATTGTACAAATCTGCAAATACCAACTATGAAGAATTAACAATTCTTTTGCAGAAAAATTAGCATGTCTGCTTTTTCGGGAAGGATACGTGATCTTTCTGGACTAATGAAAGGAGAAGCTAGAGGCGGTAGTAGTGAACTAGAGCGAGTACTGCCAGCCTCTGAGTCAGTCAGACTCTGTCTCTCGTCGTCATCATGATCATCTTCTAAATGTAATGCATGAGAAGGCATTCATTTAATGTTAACTGTTAGTAATAGGTTTTACAAAGAAGCAAATGGCGCTAACATGATGTGTGTTACTTAATTACCTGCCGTAGTAACCGCAGAAGACATGCTAGCGTGGCTGCTGCTGCTGGGTTGAGATTCACCAGTTCAAAGCATGTCGAAAACGTGACATTCATTTAAAAGTATCGCATGCTGTGTGCGCAAATGTTTTTGCATATTACTCGTGTTCCCTCCCGACGATGTAATATCTACTTTGCAATGGCTGCAGGTCGCCCGGTTGTCATCTTTCCTTGAAAAATGCAGCCAAACTTTTGAGCGTTTAAACCGCTTGGTTGCCATGTTTACTGCTTACTGCATGCCGCTACGCACGTTGCGTAACTTGCGTAATATACATGACGTTAGTCGTGCCCGCTGGAATCGATAAGGGAATCGTTAGCAAATCTGGCAAACAATTCCATGGAATTGAAACACTGGGAACTGGTTCTCAACAAGAACCGGTTTTCGATTCCCATTCCTACTACTGATGAATGCTATACCGGCTGGAAGGTGACTTCATTGCTGCGCTGACGGTGCCAACTTGCAGTTAAGCTCTTGTTGACCTGCGAGTAGGCCTAGAGGGATACATTTTTGGTCCCTCCCACTATAAATCAAAATCTGATTGGTTAATTTATCTGTCACTTCCTACATAAACATACACTGCCATGGCCTTCTGTCCCGGCAATGAAGTCCTAACCAATGAGTGAGCCAGCTCGAAACTCTTCTCAGCCTAGACACAACAAACAAAAAAAATCTCATTGGATAACTAGACTTTAATGTTTTCAGGACAGTAACACTTTGAAGCAAATTTGATAGAAAATGAGGCCAAATTAGAATTAGAAGAGAATAATTACAATGAAATTATGAAAGATTGAAAGAAATTAAATATAACATTTGAAATGCTGATATGTTTGTGCTTCTCTGAAGGCCTAGAAGGCCCTGACGGTTCCCCTCTGTCGTATACACAGCATCACAATCCTGTTGGCATGAGGATACAGTGGTTTATGGTGTAGCAAAAGGTTTCATGAAGATTTAATGAAGTAAACTCATGAATGAAGATTTATCATCTTACATCAGCATCATTTTCGCTGTGTTTTCATGTTTTATAGAGAAGATATGCTCCGTGCACTCGAAGAACGAAGTCCACATGGGCTCGAGCTTCCAGATCTACTGCATCTTCAAGAAGGAATGCAACAGACTGATATACCAAGATGAAGTGTCCTTAAATTACAGCAGCTTGAACTCAACTGTGGTGATTATGAACATCGTGAATCTAACACGGACCACCACCTTCACGTGCAAATGTCACAACGAGCGAGAACCCTGTGGCACTGACATCGTTCCAGGGTGTACGTATGTTTATTCAACATAATGATTTCAATCCTTTCATTCTGTTCACTATCCCTCTTAGCAAAAGAACTCTGTTATATATTTAAGGGTTGCTAGGATTGTAAAAGGGTTCTTGTTAGGAATCCTGTTGGATAGAACCACCAAGATAAAACTGTAGAAGGGTTTGAGGTTTAACCTTTAAAAAAAGCCTGTGCTTATTAATTACTATTGGTTGTCCCATGTCACCTTCTCTTATTTAAGAGCACATATAAGTCTATAATTAATTTTAAAATGCCCATTTTATCCTATCGGCATTACATTACAGTCATTTAGCAGACGCTCTTATCCAGGGTGATGTACAACATACCCAGAGCAGCCCGGGGAGTAGGTGGGGATGAGATGCCTTACTCAAGGGCATTTCAGCCATTCCTGCTGGTCTTGGGAATCAAACTGGTGATCTTTTAATCTCACAGCTGCTTCTCTAACCATTAGGCCATGACGTCCTCCAACTGACTTATGCATTATATGTAATATACACAATATAAGTTGGAGATGGGGTTTAGGCATGGTTCTTAGAGGCTTTTTTTTTTAAATCACTTACCACTCAGTCCACTCATTCTGTTGATCTGAACATAATCTCTTAAAAATGAAGTCAAGCACATAACATGGAAAAGCCATTAGTTAAAACATTGTCATCTAATATGATGAAAACCATGGCCTAAAAGTTAGAGAAGCAGCTTTGAGACTAAAAGGTTGCTGGTTTGATTCCCAGGACCAGCAGGAATGGCTGAAGTGCCCTTGAGCAAGGCACCTAACCCCCACCTGCTCTGGGTATGTTGTATGTTACTCTTGATAAGAGCGCCTGCTAAATGTCATTAATGTAATATCACTTTTACTTTTATTATCACTTTCAGTAAGACTTTTGTCATGAACAGACAAAATGCAAACATTAAAGGAAAACACTGACCTCATCTCTATCTACCAGATCTGTAGCACATATGTGATTATCATGGTTGACAATTTTGATTTTTCTTCTTTTTTTTAAAGGAAAAGCTACATGGGAAATATAAGGCTAGTTTTTGATATTTAAGTGAAATATGTATTTTTCTAGAATTCACTTTGTCCAGCGAATTCTCTAAAAATATACAACCCCGATTCCAAAAAAGTTGGGACAAAGTACAAATTGTAAATAAAAACGGAATGCAATGATGTGGAAGTTTCAAAATTCCATATTTTATTCAGAATAGAACATAGATGACATATCAAATGTTTAAACTGAGAAAATGTATCATTTAAAGAGAAAAATTAGGTGATTTTAAATTTCATGACAACAACACATCTCAAAAAAGTTGGGACAAGGCCATGTTTACCACTGTGAGACATCCCCTTTTCTCTTTACAACAGTCTGTAAACGTCTGGGGACTGAGGAGACAAGTTGCTCAAGTTTAGGGATAGGAATGTTAACCCATTCTTGTCTAATGTAGGATTCTAGTTGCTCAACTGTCTTAGGTCTTTTTTGTCGTATCTTCCGTTTTATGATGCGCCAAATGTTTTCTATGGGTGAAAGATCTGGACTGCAGGCTGGCCAGTTCAGTACCCGGACCCTTCTTCTACACAGCCATGATGCTGTAATTGATGCAGTATGCAGTTTGGCATTGTCATGTTGGAAAATGCAAGGTCTTCCCTGAAAGAGACGTCATCTGGATGGGAGCATATGTTGCTCTAGAACCTGGATATACCTTTCAGCATTGATGGTGTCTTTCCAGATGTGTAAGCTGCCCATGACACACGCACTAATGCAACCCCATACCATCAGAGATGCAGGCTTCTGAACTGCGCGCTGATAACAACTTAGGTCGTCCTTCTCCTCTTTAGTCCAAATGACACGGCGTCCCTGATTTCCATAAAGAACTTCAAATTTTGATTCGTCTGACCACAGAACAGTTTTCCACTTTGCCACAGTCCATTTTAAATGAGCCTTGGCCCAGAGAAGACGTCTGCGCTTCTGGATCATGTTTAGATACGGCTTCTTCTTTGAACTATAGAGTTTTAGCTGGCAACAGCGGATGGCACGGTGAATTGTGTTCACAGATAATGTTCTCTGGAAATATTCCTGAGCCCATTTTGTGATTTCCAATACAGAAGCATGCCCATATGTGATGCAGTGCCATCTAAAGGCCCGAAGATCACGGGCACCCAGTATGGTTTTCCGGCCTTGACCCTTACGCACAGAGATTCTTCCAGATTCTCTGAATCTTTTGATGATATTATGCACTGTAGATGATGATATGTTCAAACTCTTTGCAATTTTACACTGTCAAACTTCTTTCTGATATTGCTCCACTATTTGTCGGCGCAGAATTAGGGGGATTGGTGATCCTCTTCCCATCTTTACTTCTGAGAGCTGCTGCCACTCCAAGATGCTCTTTTTATACCCAGTCATGTTAATGACCTATTGCCAATTGACCTAATGAGTTGCAATTTGGTCCTCCAGCTGTTCCTTTTTTGTACCTTTAACTTTTCCAGCCTCTTATTGCCCCTGTCCCAACTTTTTTGAGATGTGTTGCTGTCATGACATTTCAAATGAGCCAATATTTGGCATGAAATTTCAAAACGTCTCACTTTCGACATTTGATATGTTGTCTATGTTCTATTGTGAATATCTCGTCTCGTCTTCTTCCGCTTTATCCGGGACCGGGTCGCGGAGGCAGCAGTCTAAGCAGGGAAGCCCAAACTTCCCTTTCCCCAGACACCTCGGCCAGCTCCTCGGGAAGAACACCGAGGCGTTCCCAGGCCAGCCGAGAGACATAGTCCCTCCAGCGTGTCCTGGGTCTTCCCCGGGGCCTCCTCCCGGGGGGACATGCCTGGAACACCTCCCCAGGGAGGCGTCCAGGAGGCATCCGAAAAAGATGCCCGAGCCACCTCAGCTGATTCCTCTCGATGTGGAGCAGCAGCGGCTCTACTCCGAGCTCCTCCCGAGTGACTGTGCTTCTCACCCTATCTCTAAGGGAGCGCCCAGCCACCCTGCGAAGGAAACTCATTTCGGCCGCTTGTATCCGCGATCTTGTCCTTTCGGTCATTACCCAAAGCTCATGACCATAGGTGAGAGTCGGAACGTAGATCGACCGGTAAATTGAGAGCTTCGCCTTTTGGCTCAGCTCCTTCTTCACCACAACGGACCGGTAAAGCGACCGCATCACTGCGGAGGCTGCACCGATCCGCCTGTCGATCTCACGCTCCATCCTTCCCTCACTCGTGAACAAGATCCCGAGATACTTAAACTCCTCCACTTGAGGCAGAACTTCTCCACCAACCTGGAGAGGGCAAGCCACCCTTTTCCGGTCGAGAACCATGGCCTCGGACTTGGAGGTGCTGATTCTCATCCCAGCCGCTTCACACTCGACTGCAAACCGCCCCAGTGCATGCTGAAGGTCCTGGTTTGAAGAAGCCAACAGGACAACATCATCCGCAAAAAGCAGAGATGAAATCCTGTGGTTCCCAAACAGGATTCCTTCTGGCCCCTGGCTGCGCCTAGAAATTCTGTCCATAAAAATTATGAACAGAACCGGTGACAAAGGGCAGCCCTGCCGGAGTCCAACATGCACTGGGAACAGGTCTGACTTACTGCCGGCAATGCGAACCAGACTCCTGCTCCGTTCGTACAGGGACCGGACAGCCCTTAGCAAAGAGCCCCGAACCCCATACTCCCGAAGCACCCCCCACAGAATACTACGGGGGACACGGTCGAATGCCTTCTCCAGATCCACAAAGCACATGTGGACTGGTTGGGCAAACTCCCATGAACCCTCGAGCACCCTATGAAGGGTATAGAGCTGGTCCAGTGTTCCGCGACCAGGACGAAAACCGCATTGTTCCTCCTGGATCCGAGGTTCGACTATTGGTCGAATTCTCCTCTCCAGTACCCTGGAGTAAACCTTCCCTGGGAGGCTGAGAAGTGTGATTCCCCTATAATTGGGGCACACTCTCCGGTCCCCTTTCTTAAAAAGAGGGACCACCACCCCAGTCTGCCACTCCAGAGGCACTGTCCCTGACCGCCACGCGATGTTGCAGAGGCGTGTCAACCAAGACAGCCCCACAACATCCAGAGACTTGAGATACTCAGGGCGGATCTCATCCACCCCCGGTGCCTTGCCACCGAGGAGCTTGCAAACCACCTCAGTGACTTCGGCTTGGGTAATGGACGAGTCCACCTCTGAGTCATCAGCCTCAGTCTCCTCAGTGGAAGACATGACGGTGGGATTGAGGAGATCCTCAAAGTATTCCTTCCACCGCCCGACAATGTCCCCAGTCGAGGTCAACAGCTCCCCACCCGCACTGTAAACAGTGTTGGCAGAGTACTGCTTCCCCCTCCTGAGGCGCCGGACGGTTTGCCAGAATTTCTTCGAGGCCGACCGATAGTCCTTCTCCATGGCCTCCCCGAACTCCTCCCAGTTCCGAGTTTTTGCCTCCGCAACTGCCCGAGCTGCAGCACGCCTGGCCTGCCGATACCCGTCAGCTGCCTCGGGAGTCCTGGAGGTTAACATGGCCCGATAGGACTCCTTCTTCAGCTTGACGGCATCCCTTACTTCTGGTGTCCACCACCGGGTTCGGGGATTGCCGCCACGACAGGCACCGGAGACCTTGCGGCCACAGCTCTGAACAGCTGCGTCCACAATGGAGGTAGAGAACATGGTCCACTCAGACTCAATGTCCCCCGCCTCCCTCGGAAGCTGGGAAAAGCTCTCCCGGAGGTGGGAGTTAAAGACCTCCCCGACAGAGTGCTCGGCCAGACGTTCCCAGCAGACCCTCACCATACGTTTGGGCCTGCCAGGTCTGTCCAGCTTCCTCCTCCGCCAGCGGATCCAACTCACCACCAGGTGGTGATCAGTTGACAGCTCAGCCCCTCTCTTCACCCGAGTGTCCAAGACATAGGGCCGGAGATCAGATGAAACGACTACAAGGTCTATCATTGACCTCCGACCTAAGGTGTCCTGGTGCCACGTGCACTTATGGACACCCCTATGCTCGAACATGGTGTTCGTTATGGACAAACCATGACTAGCACAGAAGTCCAATAACAAAACACCACTCGGGTTCAGATCGGGGAGGCCGTTCCTCCCAACCACGCCCCTCCAGGTGTCACTGTCATCTCCCACGTGAGCATTGAAGTCCCCCAGTAACACAATGGAGTCCCCAGTCTGAGCACTCCTCAGTACCTCTCCCAGGGACTCCAAGAAGGCCGGATACTCTATACTGCTATTTGGGCCATAGGCACAAACAACAGCAAGAGCCCTCTCCCCAATCCGAAGGCGCAGCGAGGCGACCCTCTCGTTCACTGGGGTAAACTCCAACACATGGCGGCTGAGCTGGGGAGCTATAAGCAAGCCCACACCAGCCCGCCGCCGCTCACCACGGGCGACTCCAGAGAAGTGGAGAGTCCAGCCCCTCTCGAGGAGCTGGGTTCCAGAGCCCAAGCTGTGCGTGGAGGTGAGCCCGACTATCTCTAGCCGGTACCTCTCAACCTCCCGCACAAGCTCAGGCTCTTTCCCCCCCAGCGAAGTGACATTCCATGTCCCAACAGCCAGCCGCTGTGTCCGGGGATCAGGTCGTCGAGGCCCCTGCCTTCGACTGCCACCCAATCCACATTGCACCAGTCCCCTACTGCTACCTCTGTGGGTGGTGAACCCACAGGAGGTCGGGCCCACGTCAGCTCTTCGGGCTGAGCCCGGCCGGGCCCCATGGGCAAAGGCCCGGCCACCAAGCGCTCGCATACGAGCCCCAACCCCGGGCCTGGCTCCAGGGTGGGGCCCCGGCTGCGTCATCCCGGGCGACGTCACGGTCCTCGGATTTTTCTCCATAGGGGTTTTGGTGAACTGCTCTTAGTCTGGCCTGTCACCTAGGACCTGTCTGCCTTGGGAAACCCTGACAGGGGCATAATGCCCCCGACAACATAGCTCCTAGGATCATTCAAGCACACAAACCCCTCCACCACAATAAGGTGGCAGTTCAAGGAGGGGTCTATTGTGAATATAATATCAGTTTTTGAGATTTGTAAATTATTGCATTCCGTTTTTATTTACAATTTGTACTTTCTCCCAACTTTTTTGGAATCGGGGTTGTAAAAAAAAAATTGCCGTCTATTAACAGAATTTAATTTATCTCTAAATCTATATCATTAGTCCTTTCAGAGATGTGACTACATTTTCAGAGATTGTAGTCATTGTGTTTATCTGTTACACAGACATACATTACATCAGTGGCGAAGCGTTATTACTAGAGCTGGGACTTGAGCTCAGCCAAAACTTAGCCAGACACAGCAAAACAGCAACAGGGCAAAGGATTTTGTAAGGGATTATCGGCCAGGTTGCTCCATTGTATGTAGTTGTTGATGCTGATTTTTAAAGTAACTCAGTAAATTATAGAGGGAAATGAATACTTAAGTCTGAGTGAAAAATACTGTAGCAAGCGTGCAGCGTGGAAGAAGAGTCTGGAGACAGAAATCTTAGTTTCTCGGTCATTAGCCTGTGCTACTTGCTCTCGATATCACTGGCTTGACCGCTTTATTAGTATTTGCCAACACTACTGATAAACGCTACACTGGCTGGAAGGTGACTTCACTGCTGCGCTGACGGCGCTGACTCGCAGTTAAGCTCACATTGGCCTTCGAATAGGCCGAGGGCAATAAATTTTTGGTCCCTCCCACTATAAATCAAAATCTGATTGGTTAATTCATCTGTCACTTCCTACATAAACATACACTGCCATGGCCTTCTGTCCCAGCAATGAAGTCCGAACCAATGAGTGAGCAGCTCTAAACTCTTCTCAGCCTAGAGACAACAAAAAAAAAAAATCTCATTGGATAACTCGATTTTAATGTTTTCAGGACAGTAACACTTTGAAGCAAATTTGATAGAAAATGAGGCCGAATTAGAAGAGAATAATTACAATGAAATTATGAAGAATGAAAGAAATTAAATATAACATTTGAAATGCAGATATGCTTGGGCCTTCTCTGAAGGACTAGAAAGCCCTGATGGTTCCCGTCCGCATTGCATACATTACATAGCATATACCATGTAATAATGTGGGTTTAATTGCACTTGAATGCCACAACAGTTCAAGAAAGCATGCATATATATATATATATATATATATATATATATATATATATATATATATATTTATTTATTTATTTATTTTTTTTTTTTACTGTATTTATCACTAGTGTTAAGCCACGCAAAAGTTCAAACAGCTTTGATAAAACACTCATGTTTGTTTCATCATAATCAATGTATTATATAAGACATTAATATTCAACATCCGATACTGAGCATAGACTTGGCAAACCATTCAGCTCTCTTTTGGTAATACATAAGCTATCGGTTTCGTGTGAAGACAGTTTCAGATCGAAAGTGTTTTTCATCACTCAGAAAAGTAGCCTAAAGACTTTAAATGTTACAAAGGTGTTGCATGAACTGAAAACTTGCTGGTGAAACAGAATTTAAAAATAGGCCAGGGCAGGAGTGTGACAATGGGGTGGCAGCTGTGAAAACCAGTGTGATATGTGCAAAAACGTGCACATATACACGTGTAAAAAGTATGCAGAAATGCACGTGAGCATAAATATATACACAAACATACACACATGCATGTTCACATCCATAGATGTGTATATCTGTATAGACAAACACATACTGACACCCATGCATATAAACATAGACATACGCAAGCACGTACTCGTAAACATAGACATGTACATACACACATAAATAGCAACACATACACACACATATATACAAACAGAGATATGCATTTGGTACACCACGTACACTGCCTGGCATTTCGTCAACAACCTTATGCAACGTCACAACATTTACTTCCATCCAGAGTTGCATAATTTTTTTTTTTTGCTGAGATCTTGTATTAATGATGGGAGAGTCGAACCACTCTGTAAAGTCTTCTCCAGCACGTCCTGACATCCTGAAGACGTTCAATGGGGTTAAGGTCAGGACTCTGTGGTGGTGAATTCATGTGTGAAAATGATTCCTCATGCGTCCTTAACCACTCTCTTACAATTTGAACCCTAATTTTATGCCCTCACCATCAGGGAAGAAAAGCTCCATTGATATGATAATAACCTGGTCATTCAGTACATTCAGGTCATCAGCTGACTTCATTTTATTGCCATATAACGTCAAGTCAAGTTTATTTGTATAGCGCTTTTAACAATAAACATTGTCACAAAGCACCTTTACAGAATTTGAATGACTTTAAACATGAGCTAATTTTATCCCTAATCTATCCCCAATGATCAGGCCTGTGGTGACAGTGGCAAGGAAAAACTCCCTCAGACGACATGAGGAAGAAACCTCGAAAGGAACCAGACTCAAAAGGGAACCCATCCTCATTTGGGCAATAACAGACAACATGACTATAACATTAACAGTTTTAACATGAAGTCAGTTTCATTGATGTTATAAACTCTTCATTGATGGAAACTTGAGTGCAAAACTGTTCATGACAACTGCAGTCCTAAAGTTAGCGAGTCAACTGTAGTCCTCAGCCATAAAAGCATTACTGTAAGCGTCCAGAGTGTCTTCCAAGTGTGACTTTCGACTGTCCATATGGGGCCGTCCTCCACAGGAGTGATGTGATGAGACTCCAGCCAGATGTAGGGCATCAGGATGGATCAGGCAAGTCTGAGGAGCAGAAGAGGTCAGCATCTCAATCTCAGGATTGACATGTAACTCAGATGGGGGGAGAGAGAGAGAGAGAGAGAGAGAGAGAAAACACAGGTTGTTAGGTCTGCCCAATGTCACCTGATAGCAATGGAAAATGTTGCTGAGCCTCGACCTGACCAACTGAAGTAACCACAGATCATAACACTGCCTCTAGAGGCTTGTACAGTGGCCACTATGTGTGATGGGTGCATTGCTTCATCACACATAGTGATGAAGCAAGCTTCTTACTCTGACACACCCATCGCTCTGGAATAGAGTAAATCCGGACTCAGACCACATGATCTTTTTTCCATTGCTTCAGTTTGCTCCTTAGCAAAGTGAAGCCTTTTCTCCTGATTAGTCTCATTAACAAGTGGTTTTCATATGGCTATAGAGCTGTTTATTCCCAATCCTGTGAGTTCTCATCACGTTGTGTGTGTGGAAATGCTCTTACTTTGACTATTAAACATAGCCGTGAGTTCTCCTGTCGATTTTTTATGATTCGACTTCAAGTGTTTAAGTGACCTCTGATCATGGTCAGTCAAGATTTTTTCTGACCACATTTTTTCCATGAAGTTGATGGTTCATCACTAACCTTCCAGGTTTTAATAATGCATTGGACAATTTTTAACCCAATTCCAGTCATTTCAGCAATCTCCTGAGTTTTGTTTGCTTGATGCAGGCCAATAATTTGACCTTCTGAAACACTGTAACATCTTTTCCATGACCACAGGATACGTCTTCCGATATGGCTGTTTAAGAATTGAGAAGCTACTCACTGCATCAGTTACAGTTAAAAGAATTGTTGCCAGCTCACACACATTAATCATTGCAGTAATTATCCAGTCAAAGGATCTTAAATATTTGCTTATTTAAATTCAAATTGTGACCTTTTTTTTTGCCCAGGCAGCATACACACACACACACACACACACACACACACACATAACCGTACACAAGTTTGTGTTACTAACATCGAAAAACAAGTTAAATTTTTTGGAAATCAATCAATACATATTGATGGAAATTTATTTTCTGCTGAATGCTGTTGGTGGCAAGAATTTGTGGCTAGAATACAAACGGCACTGTGTTGTTACCTGGCTAATGGTGACAGCATCATTCTTTTTCCTAAGCTAAGTGTATAACCTTATGTGCCAGTACTTATATGGAACTGGACTTTCAGAATCATAAGAAACTGCTTTTTTTTTTTACTTTAATAAGTCCCACATTACTGGAGAGGACATTTTTGACAGAAAGTCTCACCTCATCTCATTATCTCTAGCCTCTTTATCCTGTTCTACAGGGTCGCAGGCAAGCTGGAGCCTATCCCAGCTGACTACGGGCGAAAGGCGGGGTACACCCTGGACAAGTCGCCAGGTCATCACAGGGCTGACACACAGACACAGACAACCATTCACACTCACACCTATGGTCAATTTAGAGTCACCAGTTAACCTAACCTGCATGTCTTTGGACTGTGGGAGAAACCGGAGCACCCAGAGGAAACCCACGCGGACACGGGGAGAACATGCAAACTCCGCACAGAAAGGCCCCCACCGGCCACAGGGCTCGAACCTGGACCCTCTTGCTGTGAGGCGACAGCGCTAACCACTACACCACCGTGCCGCCTTGACAGAAAGTTACCTTATTAAATATACCCTTGTTAACCTAGGACAGTGTTGTAGTTGGGTCCCTAAACCTCAAGTCCAAGTCCAGTCTCGAGTCCAATATTGATCCAAGTCTGAGTCGAGTCCAACACTCCAACCGTACCATTTGAGGGTGGCTGTTTTAGCACCATTAACATTAGTTTGATCCTGAACATGACGTACGTATGAACAGGTGAATGTGCTTCTCTTTGTCAGGGAGTGCGAAGTATCCTGTCAGAGATGGTTGGGAGACGGATGTAAGTGCAGAAGGTCTCATCTCATCTTATTATCTCTAGCCGCTTTATCCTTCTACAGGGTCGCAGGCAAGCTGGAGCCTATCCCAGCTGACTACGGGTGAAAGGCGGGGTACACCCTGGACAAGTCGCCAGGTCATCACAGGGCTGACACATAGACACAGACAACCATTCACACTCACATTCACACCTACGGTCAATTTAGAGTCACCAGTTAACCTAACCTGCATGTCTTTGGACTGTGGGGGAAACCGGAGCACCCGGAGGAAACCCACGCGGACACGGGGAGAACATGCAAACTCCCCACAGAAAGGCCCTCGTCGGCCACGGGGCTCGAACCCGGACCTTCTTGCTGTGAGGCGACAGTGCTAACCACTACACCACCGTGCCGCCCTAGTGCAGAAGGTGTGTTTATTAATACAAGTGAAGATGGTAAACAATCCAGAACAGCAGGCAAAATCGTAAAACAGTGAAACAGGCAATAGGTCGAATGAGGCACAAACAGGCTATCATAGACTTGGCAGAATCAAAGATGAGAAACAGGAAATCAGGGATCAGGAAACCAAACAAGGAAATAAGGCTCAGTAATGTGTCAGCAATGCAACTCAATACTTCGTAAAGTAAGTGTGTTTTCACAGTTTTTATATCAGCGCACTGATTGCACCTTAATCCGGTGCAGGTGCGAGTCGTTTACAGCGCTCTGTCCAGAGCGTGCCCCAGAGTCTATCTGATGCATGCACCAAGGTGCACAGGTGTGACACTCTTGCACAAAATTAGTACAAAAATTTATGTAGATGTAAATATAAATATATTATGCCAAATTATTATGCCATGTTACAAAAAATAAAGAAAAAATCCAAGTCCTCGTCTCCAATTTACGAGTCCGAATGCAGTTAATGCACGAGTCCGAGTGCAAGTCCGAGTCATCAGTGCTCAAGTCCAAGTCAAGTCACAAGTCCTTAAAATTAGGGCACGAGTCAGACTTGAGTCCGAGTCTCAGACTCGAGTACTACAAGCCTGCCCTATGAGAACCCATTTGTGGTCAACTTTGTTAGCAATACATTTTTCAAGTGTGAAATGAGGCTCCAGCTAAACTATTCAGGAACTGTAAGATCACATAATATTAGGATTGGCAACCTCTTCAAACAAGACCAAATAAGGTTGGAACATAAAAAATGGTCAAAAATGGGGTTACTTAATAGTACAACAGGCTGGTGTGTGCACGTATTCAAACGAATGGCTAATTTGCAGGTGGGATGGTATTAGTTCTTCATGCAGAGATAATCCTCATTTCACAAGTGCTTATTGTAAGAAAGAAAAAAAGAAAGAAAGCACAACTTTATTCATCACACACTTGTGAAATTTCCTCTCTGCATTTAACCCATCTGAAGCAGTGAACACACACATGAGCAATGAGCACACACACATACCCAGAGCTGTGGGCAGCCATGCTAACAGCGCCCAGGGACCATTTGGGAGTTAGGTGCCTTGCTCAAGGGCACCTCAGCCCAAGGCTGTCCCATATTAACCTAACCACATGTCTTTGGACCATGGGGGAAACCGGAGCACCCGGAGGAAACCCATGCAGACACGGGGAGAACATGCAAACTCCACACAGAAAGGCCCTCGCCGGCCGCTGGGCTCAAACCCAGAACCTTCTTGCTGTGAAGCGACCATGCTGACCACTTACCCACCGTGCCCCATGTACTTCAGTAATACTTGATCCATCCACTTTGGTACCCTGACTGTGAAACAATCCGCATACACATGCTTACACTTACACACAGGCATGAACATAAACCTATATATATAGACACACATGCTTACACATATAGATGTATACACACATACACATATTGAGGTATTTCACCTGACGTCACAGGGTCACGTGACGCCCCGGTGTCCGCCATTTTGAAGGTCAAGCTAGCTAATGTCAACAACATAGTAGCTAGTATGTTACTGTAGCAATGTTTACGTTCAGTCATTTGGATGACTGTTAAAACCTTTCAGTCTCAAGTTTTTCCTTTACTGTATTTACTAGTTTACTGTAATTATGATCCGACAGCTATTTACACCGGATCCAGTGTAAATAGCTGCCGGAGCGCGCTCCGGCTTGCTCCCCCTCAAATTAAGCAGCGCGCTCCGGCTTGCTCCCGGAGTGCTCCAGCCGAGGTTCCGGAGCGCGCTCCGGCTTGCTCCCCCTCAAATTAAGCAGCGCGCTCCGGCTTGCTCCCGGAGTGCTCCGGCCGAGGTTCCGGAGCGCACTCCGGCTTGCTCCCCCTCAAATTAAGCAGCGCGCTCCGGCTTGCTCCTGGAGTGCGCTGCTTAATTTGAGGGGGAGCAAGCCGGAGCGCGCTCCGGCAGCTATTTACACCAGATCCGGTGTAAATAGCTGCCGGATCATAATTACAGTAAACTAGTAAATACAGTAAAGGAAAAACTTGAGACTGAAAGGTTTTAACAGTCATCCAAATGACTGAACGTAAACATTGCTACAGTAACATACTAGCTACTGTGTTGTTGACATTAGCTAGTGCTAACAGCTAGCTGCTAGTACACTGCTACAACACAGACACCGACCCTAATAATACAGTTCTTGGTCATTGCCTGGTAACAGCAAATTTATAACGGGCCATGTCTCAACAGACTAAGAAGTTATTTCAATGACATTTAATAACATTTTGTTTATCCTGAGGACCGAAAGTAAATGAAAATGTGAACAAACCTTAGCTGTAATAAGATGGCGACCACCGGCTCCAGGGACGACCTGCTGATGTAGGCATCTTACCCAGCCTGACACAAAATATTTGTAGGCATCCAAACTCTTATACGCTTTCAGATCAATACCTGTGTATGGTGATGGGTTTTTAACGACATAGGTATACAGATCATGTGGGCCGAAGTCAGGTAAAGACGAGGGCTTCGTGTACTTCCGTACGTCAGTGAACAATCCTGGTGGAAGCAGGTAAACGTCGTTCTCTAAGCCTGCTAACCTCAATTTTTGCAAATACCTCTCCCTCTGCTCACCCTGTAAATGCCCTACGTCGCTGGATAGTGAAGGTGTTTTCTGCATCTCGCTCCTTTTTCTTTTATGTTTTTCGTTTGTCGCCTTCCTTGCATTCAAACTGATTCGAGCCATGACGTCCAAAATGGCAGCCTAACGATGCATCACATGACTTGGTCAAGTGGGTGAAAAACCTCAATATATCCATCCATTATCTGTAACCACTTATCCTGTACAGGGTCGCAGGCAAGCTGGAGCCTATCCCAGCTGACTACGGGCGAAAGGCAGGGTACACCCTGGACAAGTCACCAGGTCATCACAGGGCTGCCACATAGAGACAAACAACCATTTACACTCACATTCACACCTACGGTCGATTAGAGCCACCAATTAACCTAATCTGCATGTCTTTGGGGGAAACCGGAGCGCCTGGAGGAAACCCACGCAGACTCCACACAGAAAGGCCCTCAAACCCAGGACCTTCTTGCTGTGAGGCGACAGACTAACCACTACACCACCGTGTACACACACACACATATATGTGTCTAATATACCTTATGGATCTTTTTTGTCTTCATTTTCAGATCCCCCTGCATTTCCACAGAACCTCACATGCATTCAGGAAGGAGAATTTGGCAAAGTAAACTGCACATGGAAAACAGGATGGGAAACGCACATCAAGACCACATCACATCTGTGGTTAGTAAAAATCCCTTTTTCTCAACAGGATATTTGACTCAGTAACAGACATGATTCACGACACGTATTCTCACTGAGCGGGTCCACTGATCCAGTCACACACAAGCACACACACTTTCATAACCCTCTGAGTCTGTATTGTGTATCATTACTTACATGAGTTACATTGTTTTGCAGGGTACAAGGATCCCCTCCTGTACGTTATGAAAGTGTCGCAGTCTGTGATGGGACCCGTTCGGCCTTATTTCCTGTCTCAGGCACACAAAGTGACTTCTCAGTCTGGGTCCATGCGAATAACAGCCTCGGCTCTGAGAACTCCACTGTCCTGAGCTTCATGCTTAATGACATAGGTGTAGTAGTCTTAAAAAAGTTGAAGTACTTTGTCATTTTAATTGTTGTGTCAGCTTAAAAAAAAAAAGCCAGATTGTTTAGATTTTACTAAAGGGTGTGGTTGCAGGGTTCTTATCCCAGAGGACAAACCAAACCATTGTAGTTATTGACATAAGTCTACATAGAAACAGTTGTTATACAGAGTGTCCCAAAAGTCTTCATACATAGGCTAAACTATCAAGTTATTACCAAAATGTAACTTTATTAACAAAGCATTCTCTACATGATTGCCATTTCTTGGTAAACTCATGTTAACACACCTGGTCTTATGCATAACAAAACATCTGACCCCACTTCCTTCTGGTGTTCTGTTCATGTACAGTGAAACCACTGAGCCCCAAAATCATCAAGGTGGAATGCACTTCAAGACAATGCCAGCTCTATCACGACAATGCACAGAACATTCAGCTGGTCGAGATCCGATATGAAGAAAATCAGGATAGCTGGAAAACTGTCTCATTCAATGTACGTACACATGGAATACATCACTGCAATTCATAAACGATACACAACATACTCCACTAGTGCTATCATTGATTCATTCATATATTATGATGTGTAAATCAGGACCTATGTGCCTAGGGTGATTTGTGATGGGCTTTAGTGATGGTATCGCCTTCAACTTATGTACACTTACAGCACCTCAATTCATTATACAGTGGATATAAAAAGTGTACACACACCGTTAAAATGATTGGTTTTCTGATGTAAAAAAAATGAGACCATGATTAATAATTTCAGAACTTTTCCCACCTTTAATGTGACCTATAACCTGTACAATTCAACTGAAAAACAAATAAATCTGTTTGGGGGAAAAACATAAAAATAAAAGTACAATAAGCTGGTTGCATAAGTGTGCACACCCTTAAACTAATACTTTGTTGAAGCACCTTTTGATTTACAGTGGTGCTTGAAAGTTTGTGAACCCTTTATAATTTTCTCTATTTCTGCATAAATATGGCCTAAAACATCATCAGATTTTCACACAAGTCCTAAAAGTAGATAAAGAGAACCCAGTTAAACAAATGAGACAAAAATATTATACTTGGTCATTTATTTATTGAGGAAAATTATCCAATATTACATATCTATGAGTGGCAAAAGTATGTGAACCTCTAGGATTAGCAGTTAATTTGAAGGTGAAATTAGAGTCAGGTGTTTTCAATCAATGGGATGACAATCAGGTGTGAGTGGGCACCCTGTTTTATTTAAAGAACAGGGATCTATCAAAGTCTGATCTTCACAACACATGTTTGTGGAAGTGTATCATGGCACGAACAAAGGAGATTTCTGAGGACCTCACAAAAAGCGTTGTTGATGCTCATCAGGCTGGAAAAGGTTACAAAACCATCTCTAAAGAGTTTGGACTCCACCAATCCACAGTCAGACAGATTATGTACAAATGGAGGAAATTCAAGACCATTGTTACCCTCTTCAGGAGTGGTTGACCAACAAAGATCACTCTAAGAGCAAGGCATGTAATAGTTGGCGAGGTCACAAAGGACCCCAGGGTAACTTCTAAGCAACTGAAGGCCTCGCTCACACTGGTTAATGTTAATGTTCATGAGTCCACCATCAGGAGAACACTGAACAACAATGGTGTGCATGGCAGGGTTGCAAGGAGAAAGCCACTGCTCTCCAAAAAGAACATTGCTGCTCGTCTGCAGTTTGCTAAAGATCACGTGGACAAGCCAGAAGGCTATTGGAAAAAAGTTTTGTGGATGGATGAGACCAAAATAGAACCTTTTGGTTTAAATGAGAAGCGTTGTGTTTGGAGAAAGGAAAACACTACATTCCAGCATAAGAACCTTCTCCCATCTGTGAAACATGGTGGTGGTAGTATCATGGTTTGGGCCTGTTTTGCTGCATCTGGGCCAGGACGGCTTGCCATCATTGATGGAATAATGAATTCTGAATTATACCAGAGAATTCTAAAGGAAAATGTCAGGACATCTGTCCATGAACTGAATCTCAAGAGAAAGTGGGTCATGCAGCAAGACAACAACCCTAAGCACACAAGTCGTTCTATCAAAGAATGGTTAAAGAAGAATAAAGTTAATGTTCTGGAATGGCCAAGTCAAAGTCCTGACCTTAATCCAATCAAAATGTTGTGGAAGGACCTGAAGCGATCAGTTCATGTGAGGAAACCCACCAACATCCCAGAGTTGAAGCTGTTCTGTACAGAGGAATGGGCTAAAATTCCTCCAAGCCGGTGTGCAGGACTGATCAACAGTTACCGCAAACGTTTAGTTGCAGTTATTGCTGCACAAGGGGGTCACACCAGATACTGAAAGCAAAGGTTCACATACTTTTGCCACTCACAGATATGTAATATTGGACCATTTTCCTCAATAAATAAATGACTAAATATAATATTTTTGTCTCATTTGTTTAACTGGGTTCTCTTTATCTACTTTTAGGACTTGTGTGAAAATCTGATGATGTTTTAGGTCATATTTATGCAGAAATATAGAAAATTCTAAAGGATTCACAAACTTTCAAGCACCACTGTAATTACAGCATTCAGTCTTTTTGGGTCAGAGTCTAGCAGCCTGCCACATCTAGACTTGGCAATATTTGCCTACTCTTCCGTACAAAAGCACTCCAAATCTGTCAGATTGCAAGGGCATCTCTTGTGCACAGCTCTCTTCAGGTCACCCCACAGATTTTCAATTGGATTTAGGTCTGGGCTCTGGCTGGGCCATTCCAAAACTTTTTGGGGGTCACTGTCATGCTGAAAGATGAAATTCCTCTTTATCTTCAGCTTTCTAGCAGACACCTGAAGGTTTTGGGCCAAAATTGACTGGTATTTAGAACTGTTCATAATTCCCTCCACCTTGACTAAAGCCCCTGTTCCAGCTGAAGAAAAACAACCCCAAAACATGATGCTGCCACCACCATGCTTCACCGTGGGTATGGCGTTCTTTTGGTGATGCGCAGTGTTGTTTTTGCGCCAAACATACCTTTTGGAATTGTGGCCAAAAAGTTCAACCTTGCTTTCATCAGACCATTTTCCCACATGCTTTTGGGAGAGTTGATGGTTTTTTGTTTTGTTTTGTTTTTTGCAAAATTTAGCCTGGCCTGGATGTTTTTCTTTGACCCGACCCCATAGTCCAGACGTATGAAGAATACAGGATATTGTTGTCACATGTAATACACAACCAGTACTTGCCAGAAATTCCTGCAGCTCCTTCAGTGTTGCTGTAGGCCTCTCGGCAGCCTCCCTGACCAGTTTTCGTCTTGTCTTTTCATCAATTTTGGAGGGAAGTCCAGTTCTCGGTAATGTCACTGTTGTCCCATATTTTCTCCACTTCTTGACAACTGTCTTCACTGTGCTCCATGGTATATCTAATGCCGTGCAAATGTTTTTGTACCCTTCTCCTGACTGATACCTTTCAACAGTGAGATCCCTTTGAACCATCTCTGGCCACACAAAGAACAGTGGGAGGGGCCCTGTATCTGGGGGCCAGGACTGGGCAAAAGAGTTGAATCTCTTTTTCAACAGATTTGACTGTGCCACCCCACCCTCCCCCACTCACCATAGTCCTGACCTGTCTGTGTTATCACTCTACCACCCCCCCTCCCCTCATAATACCTCTGACACCAACAGCTCCCTCCTCACACCACATCACCCCCCTCCGCTCCCTGCCAGACCAATCCACACACCTCACCCCCAACCTCACTCTACTGGAGTCACACCTCGGCTACACCCCTCGCCTCTCCATAACAGCTGATCAGGTGTTGAAGGAGCTGAGGAGGATCAAGACGAGGAAAGCTGCTGACCCTGATGGTATCAACTCCAGACTGCTTAAGGACTGTGCAGATCAGCTCTGTGGGATTCTTCTCTACATTTTCAACCTGAGCCTCAGTCTGGAGAAAGTTCCACTTCTGTGGAAAACATCATGTGTGGTTCCAGTTCCCAAGACTGCGCACCCCAGGGAGCCCAGCCACTTTCGGCCAGTAGCTTTAACGTCTCACCTCGTGAAGATCATGGAGAGGATTGTTCTCTCCCACCTCCGACACCTGGTGAACAGCGAAATGGACCCCCTTCAGTTCGCATATCGACCGGGCATTGGTGTGGATGAAACTGTCATTTACCTGCTACACTGGTCACTGTTGCACCTGGAGGGCACTGGGAGCACTGTGAGAATAATGTTCTTTGACTTCTCCAGTGCTTTCAACACAATCCAGCCATCACTGCTTAGGGGGAAGCTGGAGGGAGCTGGTGTCGACTGCCACCTGGCTGCATGGATCATCGACTACCTCATTAACAGACCGCAGTATGTGAGGCTCCGTGACTGTGTGTCTGATGTGGTAGTCTGCAGCACGGGGGCTCCACAGGGTACAGTGCTCTCTCCTTTCCTCTTTACACTTTACACATCTGACTTCAGCTACAACACGGACAGCTGCCACCTCCAGAAGTTCTCTGATGATACAGCCATTGTTGGACGTGTGTCAGAGAGGGTCAATCTGGAGTACAGAGAGGTCATCACGAACTTTGTCGCCTGGTGCAAACTGAACCACCTGCGCATCAACGCCAGCAAGACGAAGGAGGTGGTGATCGATTTCAGAAGGACGGTTTCCCAAATTGCACCAGTGAATATCCAGGGTTTGGACATCGAGATCGTGGAGGAGTACAAATACCTGGGTGTTCACCTCAACAACAAACTGGACTGGACTAACAACACAGATGTCCTGTACAAGAAGGGCCAAAGTCGTCTCCACCTCTTGAGAAGACTGAGGTCTTTTGGTGTGTGCAGGACACTGCTTAGGACTTTTTATGACTCTTTTCTACGCTGTGGTCTGCTGGGGCTGTGGAAGTTCTGAGAGGGACAGGAAGAAACTTAATAAACTGGTCAGAAGGGCTGGTTCAGTCTTGGACTGTCCTCTGGACTCCATTGAGGTGGTGGGTGAGAGGAGGATGTTAGCCAAGCTGACCTCAATCATGGATAACCCCTCTCACCCCCTACATGAGGCTGTGGGGGCTTTAAGCGGCTTTTTTAGTAGTAGACTGCTACACCCATGCTGTAAGAAGAAGAGGTACCGCAGGTCATTCATACCTACTGCTGTCAGACTGTATAACACCCACAACTTGTAACGTAGCACCAATAACCTGTTTGTCGTTTAATTTGCACTACTTCACCACTACTACCTCTGCCATCTCTCATCGATGCAATTATTATGTGCAATAATATAGGCCCTAAACTATTTTTATGCATACTTATATATAATTTATGTATATATGTGTGTATATATATACAGAGTCTACCTGTAATGTGCAATTTTTCCGAGTCTCTCAATAAGGCAATTTTTCTATACTTTTTCACGGTAGATAATGCAAATAGCCCTCTGTATTTAATCCTTCGTTTGTCTATTTTTTATTTCAGTTTTGTTATCTGTTTGACATTTTCTTGCTACTGTAACACGTGAATTTCCCCGATGTGGGATGAATAAAGTGAATCTAATCTAATCTAATCTAATCTAATCTAATCTAATCTAATCTAATCTAATCTAATCTAATCTAATGCTTTGTAAACTCTCTGTGAACCCTGGCTTTTGCTGAAGGATGCAACTGAGTAAATGTCTGAACTTTATTTGGGGTTAATCAGAGTCATTTTAATTGATGGTAAGTGTGAACCCAAAAAGACTGAATGCTGTAATTAAATCAAAAGGTGCTTCAACAAAGTATTAGTTTAAGGGTGTGCACACTTATGCAACCAGCTTATTGTACGTTTTTTATTTTTATGTTTTTCCCCTGAACAGATTTGTTTGTTTTTCAATTGAATTGTACAGGTTATAAGTCACATTAAAGGTGGGAAAAGTTTTGAAATGATTTATTTGGTCTCATTTTTTTTTACATCAGAAAAACCGATCATTTTAACAGGGTGTACACTTTTTATATCCACTGTACTGCTTAAAGGAGAAGGACAAATAGAAAGACTTGCCAAGGAATAGAGAGGGGTTAGGGTTAGAAAAATTAATGGAATGTCATTTTGTGGGCTCTTATTTAGGGGTTTCAGATTAGATTAGATTAGATTAGATTAGATTAGATTAGATTAGATTAGATAAAACTTTATTGATCCCTTTGGGAGAGTTCCCTCAGGGAAATTAAGATTCCAGCAGCATCATTACAGATAAACAGAGAAAAGAAATAGAGATAGAGAAAAACTTCTAGATAAATTAAAATAAATTAAGTATTTACATATACAAATATAAAATAATAAGATGTGGGGAAGAGAGGAAGGGGGGAGAGGGGAGAAGTGGGGTTAGGGTAAGTGTATGTGCGTGTGGGGGGGGGGGGGGGGAGCAGGAAAGATATTGCACTTTATATTGTACATTATATTGCACATTGTCCAGTATTGCTTATTGTTAGGCTAGGCTACTGCTCCTTCCCGTCCTCTGTCCTCCTGTTACCCCTCCTCCCCCCAGAGAGGAGTTGTACAGTCTGATGGTGTAAGGGACAAAGGAGTTTTTGAGTCTGTTCGCCCTGCACTTGGGAAGGAGCATTCTGTCACTGAACAGGCTCCTCTGGTTGCTGATGACGGTGTGCAGAGGGTGACTGGCATCGTCCATGATGTTCAGTAGTTTGTCCATAGTCCTCTTCTCTGCCACCATCACCAGAGAGTCCAGCTTCATGCCAACCACAGAGCCGGCCCGCCTGATCAGTTTGTCCAGCCTGGATGTGTCCTTCTTGGATGTGCTGCCCCCCTAGCACACCACACCACAGTGTAAAACAGGACACTGGCGACCACAGACTGATAGAACATCCACAGGAGTTTCCTGCAGATGTTAAAGGACCGCAGCCTCCTAAGGAAGTATAGCCTGCTCTGTCCCTTCCTGTATAAGTGATTGGTGTTGCAAATTCAGTCCAGCTTGCTGTCCAGCCACAGCCCGAGGTACTTGTAGGAATCCACAGCCTCCACCTCGACTCCCTCGATCAGAAGTGGTCGTGACCTTGGTCTGGACCTCCCAAAGTCAATGACCAGCTCCTTGGTCTTCAAGGTTTTGAGCTACAGATGGTTCCTGTTGCACCACACAGCAAAGTCCCTCACTATGCTCCTATACTCCTTCTCTCTGTCGTCACTGATACACCCAACGATGGCTGTGTCATCGGCAAACTTCTGAATGTGACACAGCTCCGAGTTGTAGCAGAAGTCCACGGTGTACAGGGTGAAGAGAAGAGGGGCCAGCACCGTGCCCTGGGGTGCTTCCGTGCTGCTAATTACAGTGTCAGACGTGATGTCCTTCAGTCTGACGTACTGCGGCCTGTCAGTGAGGTAGCTGGAGATCCAGGTGACCAGGCAGGGGTCCACTCGCATTCTCTTTCATATGAAAGAGGGTGAATACCTATGCACACTCCTATGGAATAGAGGGTTTTTATTTTCATGCATGCATCCATAAGTGACAATCATTACCCAAAAACTGCAGCATTTTGAGAAGTGCTGAGAGTCAGAGGATCAGAATTAAATAAATAAATAAATAAATAAATAAATGTCCATTTTCTTGTAAATTATCAACTTGAGATATCTTTTAAATCATACCACCAGTTTACTTATCTGACTCTCAAGTAATGTAGTTATACAGAAATTAGTGGCATGTTATTTTGTGGACTGTGCATGTTCTCAGGGATGGGTTGCATCATAACAAGACAAAAGTGAGTCATTCAAAAATTTATCACAGCATTTGTTTCTTGTTTAGCAGAGTGGCAGTTCTTTTTTTACTGTATTTTCATTTTATTAAAGTGTCTTTTGCTGAGTAGAAAAGCTATAAAATGTTTTGGTTTTAAATGTGTTTTAAATGTGTGACAGTGTCTTGCAAAAGTATTCATCCCCCTTGGTGTTTGTCCTGTTTTGTCACGTTAAAAGCTGCAATTAAAATGGATTTTTAGGGGGTTAGAGCCATTTAGTTTTCATGTTGCTTGTGTTACAGACTCAGGGTCCTTCCAGAACAGGTTGAGTTATACAGAGATCATGTGACACTTTGATTGCACACAGGTGGATCTTAATCAATTAATTATGTGACTTATGAAGTGAATTGTTTGGACCAGCTCTTAGGGTTTCATACGAAAGGGGGTGAATACCTATGCACAGTCCAGATTTCTGGGTGGGGTTTTTTCATCTTAATTATTGCTTGTATCACAATAAAAAAAAAAAAAACAATTTACACCTTTAAAGTGGTAGGCATGTTATGTAAATCAAATGGTGCTAACCCTCCAAAAATCCATTTTAATTCCAGCTTGTAATGCAACAAAAGAGGAAAAACACCAAGGGGGATGAATACTTTTGCAAGACACTCTCATTTCTACTGAAATCACTATGACAAGTCAACAATTTTAAATATATATAGTCCCCTATAGAAGTGTTGGAATGACATGACAAGGCCAATTCTTATACACACACACACACACACAGTGGTGCTTGAAAGTTTGTGAACCCTTTAGAATTTTCTATATTTCTGCATAAATATGACCTAAAACATCATCAGATTTTCACACAAGTCCTAAAAGTAGATAGAGAACCCAGTTAAACAAATGAGACAAAAATAGAAAACTTGCTCATTTATTTATTGAGGAAAATGATCCAATATTACATATCTGTGAGTGGCAAAAGTATGTGAACCTCTAGGATTAGCAGTTAATTTGAAGGTGAAATTAGAGTCAGGCGTTTTCAATCAATGGGATGACAATCAGGTGTGAGTGGGCACCCTGTTTTATTTAAAGAACAGGGATCTATCAAAGTCTGATCTTCACAACACATGTTTGTGGAAGTGTATCATGGCATGAACAAAGGAGATTTCTGAGGACCTCAGAAAAAGCGTTGTTGATGCTCATCAGGCTGGAAAAAGTTACAAAACCATCTTTAAAGAGTTTGGACTCCACTAATCCACAGTCAGACAGATTGTTACAAATGGAGGAAATTCAAGACCATTGTTACCCTCCCCAGGAGTGGTCGACCAACAAAGATCACTCCAAGAGCAAGGTGTGTAATAGTTGGCGAGGTCACAAAGGACCCCAGGGTAACTTCTAAGCAACCGAAGGCCTCGCTCACATTAGCTAATGTTAATGTTCATGAGTCCACCATCAGGAGAACACTGAACAACAATGGTGTGCATGGTAGGGCTGCAAGGAGAAAGCCACTGCTCTCCAAAAAGAACATTGCTGCTCGTCTGCAGTTTGCTAAAGATCACGTGGACAAGCCAGAAGGCTATTGGAAAAATGTTTTGTGGACAGATGAGACCAAAATAGAGAAGCGTAATGTTTGCATTGCTGCTCATCTGCAGTTTGCTAAAAATTGTGTGGACAAGTCAGAAAGCTATTGGGAAAATGTTTTGTGGATGGATGAGACCAAAATAGAACTTTTTGGTTTAAATGAGAAGCGTTATGTTTGGAGAAAAGAAAACACTGCATTCCAGCATAAGAACCTTATCCCATCTGTGAAACATGGTGGTGGTAGTATCATGGTTTGGGCCTGTTTTGCTGCCTCTGGGCCAGGACGGCTTGCCATCATGGATGGAACAACGAATTCTGAATTATACCAGCAAATTCTAAAGGAAAATGTCAGGACATCTGTCCATGAACTGAATCTCAAGAGAAGGTTGGTCATGCAGCAAGACAACAACCCTAAGCACACAAGTCGTTCAACCAAAGAATGGTTAAGGAAGAATAAAGTTAATGTTTTGGAATGGCCAAGTCAAAGTCCTGACCTTAATCCAATCAAAATGTTGTGGAAGGACCTGAAGCAAGCAGTTCGTGTGAGGAAACCCACCAACATCCCAGCGTTGAAGCTGTTCTGTACGGAGGAATGGACCAAAATTCCTCCAGGCCGGTGTGCAGGACTGATCAACAGTTACCGGAAATGTTTAGTTGCAGTTACTGCTGCACAAGGGGATCACACCAGATACTGAAAGCAAAGGTTCACATACTTTTGCCACTCATGGATATGTAATATTGGATAATTTTCCTCAATAAATAAATGACCAAGTATAATATGTTTTGTCTCATTTGTTTAACTGGATTCTCTTTATGTACGTTTAGGACTTGTGTGAAAATCTGATGATATTTTAGGTCATATGTATGCAGAAATATAGAAAATTCTAAAGGGTTCACAAACTTTCAAGCACCACTCTGTGTGTGTGTGTGTGTGTGTGTGTGTGTGTGTGTGTGTGTGTGTGTGTACACTAGGGTGCCAATAAAAAATGAAGTTATCTATTTCTCAAGTCTCACCCCTCAGTTTTTTTACTTTGGGCTAAATATATCATGCTGTGAAATATTAGCTAAATTTATTGATGTTTAGAGGTGGCACAAACTCCCTGAAATTTGGAATTATTGTGTGATTTTGGGTAATGACTTGTTTCAAAAAAAAAAACTTGGATAGCATGTAAGGAAATCATATGAAGCTACTAATTTGCAGAGATGAAAACTTTATTAAACAATATTGAACACTTAAATACATAGAAGCAATAAAAGGACCAAACATCTTTTTTAAAGAGTACTCTTCTTCACTGTTGGATGCTGTTTTCGATGGTATTTGACAACTTGTAAAATATACTGTTTTTGAGCCTCATGAATGGTGATGCCATCACTGAACTGCTGAACAAGACCTACACCTCTTTCAGCTGAATCGTTGACAACTTTCAGTCCACCAATTAGTCTCTTTCCTTCCTGGTAATCTTCATCTTCTGGCCATTCCTCTGGGGCGTTTCCTAAGAAGCCTGTTGGAATGCGAAGGCTTGTGAACAAAGTGTGGGTGTGCTTTGTAATGAAGGTCTTGATATTTTCTAAATCTACATCTTTTAATAGCTTTATTAAAAACAAGAACATAAATGTCCGAAAATTATACAACAGTAGGATTTTCAGAGGCTTTGTGCCACCTCTAAATATTGTTGCATCTTGTTCTAAATTTATATTTCATTTTCTTGCTATTAAAGGAAAATAATTAGAAGGTGAGACTTTAAAAAATGCAAAAATGAATTTTCCCCATTGTTATGATTAACATTGTTATGATTAACCCTAGTGTACACACACACACACACACACACACACACACACATATATTTTTTTTTTCTGTACAATTAAAACATTTGGATTTGATAATTTGAGATCAAGAAGAAGAAGACAACTTTATTTGTCACATGCACACTCAAGCACAGTGAAATTCGTCCTCTGCATTTAACCCATCTGAAATAGTGAACACACACGTAAGTAAGCAATGAGTACACGCATACCCAGAGCAGTGGGCAGCTATGCTACAGTGCCTGGGGAGGAGTTGGAGGTTAGGTGCCTCGCTCAAGGGCACTTCAGCCCAAGGCCACCCCATTTTAACCTAACCGCATGTCTTTGAACTGTGGGGGAAACTGGAGCACCCGGAGGAAACCCACACAGACACAGGGAGAACATGCAAACTCCGCACAGAAAGGCCTCCAAAAGATCAATATGAGATGATATTGAGAATTTCAGTAAACTTTTCCTGATATTCACATCTACATGCGTTAAACAACTTTGAACGCAACACTTTTTGTTTGAATTCACTCATTTTTCAAACAATCAAAAATATTGGAAAGTGTGACTAACAGGGTTCCTTGTTGCCTTGTTAGATTGACTGATTTTTAAAAATGTTTAATGGTGTAAATGTGACTGAATTCTGCACTTGATTTTAAAAAGGATAAACCAACATGAAGACCAGAGAGCTGGCTATGGGGAAAATCAAGCCATTCTGAAGCTGAGAAAAGAGGGGGAGGATCAATCATCTCCATTGCACAAGCATGGGGCATAGCCAATACAACAATTTGGAATGTCCCGGAAAAGACAGAAACTACTGGAATACTGACAACTAGATATCGAACAGATTGGCCAAGGAAAACAGCAGCAGTTGTTGACAGACACATTGTGAAATCTGTGAAGAAAAACCCAACGTCAGTGACATCACCAACAACCTCCACAGGGCAGGGGTGAAGGTATCACCATCCACAGTTCAAAGAAGAATTTGAGAGCAGAAATATAAAGGGCAAACCACAAGGTACAAACCTCTCATCAGCAATCAGAATTGGAAAGCCAGATTGGAATTCTTGAGTCAAGATGAACTTTTACCACAATGATGGAACAGCCAAAGTATGGAGAAAGAAAAGATCTGTTCATGATCCAAAACATATGCACTCATTAGTGAAGCACAGTGGTGGTAGTCTCATGGCTTGGGCTTGCATGGCTGGCTGTTTCTGGAATAGGCTCACTAATATTTATTGATTGTGATGGAGTGCCCGTCACTACAGTTGAGTATGTGCTCTGACTGCCATACCAATGAGCCTGGCCCTTTGGTGTTGTAGTCAGGGTGCAGGTTTGGTATCCTGTAGACCTGGGTTCAAGGCAGGATAAGGTCACTGTTCTCTTGCTTTGCTACACTGATGCACAGATGGAGAAGAGATTGAGGGGACACAGGTTTGGGGAATGGGTTTTGGGGGAGTTGGCTGGGATAGGGGAGGGGCAAAGGGACAGGGAGAGAGAAGCTGCCTCAGCCAACTCAATCAGTCTGTCCACCGACTCCAGGTGGTGGTGCTGGACCCCCTCTGCTGTTCCTCTTGGCAGCCAAGCAATGAACTGCTCCAGTGCAACCATGTTGAAGATCCCCTTGATGTTGCAAACTCCCCCCCCCCCCCCCCCCCCCCACCATATGTGAATGGCCGAACAACTTTCTCCAGGGTCAGCTGGCGATGCTGCTTGGGGGGTGCAGCTGACGCATTGCAGAATAGTGTGTTTCAGATCCATGTACTCCAGCCTGTTGTCTGTGGGCAGCTGCTGGGCCATGACCTGAACTTCACCAGTCAGGAGTGGCAATAGGTGAGCCATTCGCTGCTCATCCGGCCATCCCCATGCCTCCATGGCTCACTCAAAGAGTACCAAGAAAGCCTTTGGGTTGTCCTGCAGCCCCATCTTAGTGAGGGTGCCATGGGTAGCCTGCAGACTCTGTGGCTGGGGCACCTGTTGGTTGGATGAGATGCAGGATTGCCTGGTAGTCCTCCTGCTGAGCCTGCAGCAAAGCCTCAAAGCGCCGCTCCTGCTTGCAGCACATGGTAACCAGCACCTGGTGCTGGTTCTGTTGGGCAGTGGCAAAAGCATGGATGAGCTCCTTGAATGGTGAGGACTCCATGATGGCATTTGTTCTGCACTCCCAGGTTTTGGCACCAGTGTGACAATTTTAGGAGTGGAGTCAAAGAGGACCTGCGAGACAGGTTTCACAATACCAGCTCACTGTCCAGTTACTGGCCGTCTGAAACACACACAAAATCAGCCAGTAATTAGACACAGGTGTAACTCATCACACGTTATCTGCTGGTTCAACCTGACTCCTCACCGTTCACAGCTGACACTCAACCACATCCTCGCTGTCACATGCATCTCATCTAATTGGGAGAAACGTCATCATTCAGCAAGTCAATGAACCAAAACGCAGCACCAACACAACAAAGGACTTCATCAGCATACATGTCAACCTATACGGAATGTCCGTATTTTATACGGATTTGATTCAATAAACGTAGTATACGGGCGTATAAATAAAGTTATACGGATTCTTTAAAAAAAACTTCAATATTTATCTAGAGCTATAATCAATTCCCACGACAGCCAGTAAAGAGTCTTATGAAATCGCACGTTATCTTGTGGTAGCGAGACTTCGTTCCACTTTTGATCATGCGCACACCGCATTGCGAGAATCCCGCCAACCCGGAAGTCATAGACATAAACATAGACACCGCTTTCTGCGTAGAATCATACGTCATCCTCGCCACCAAATTGGATGTGGCACAGTGGCGATTCTGAGAATAAAGATGCCTCATTCATGTGCTGCGTTTAACTGTACCAACAGGTTTACCGTCCAAACGAGATCACATGGGATTACCTTTCACAGGTGAGACTGGAAAAATACTTTTCATTGTATTTGGTCATTATAACGTAATTTTACAAACAGATTTTTCTGACTTTGTGGCTAATATGAAGTCTCGCGCATAATAGCCGCTCGGTGAAACCTGTCTCCAAACAACGATTTCCTTCGTAACTACGCTGATAACACTTTGTGTTTTTGTCAAACATTGGAGCTTTGTATTCATTCTGAAGGTTTATTGTTATTAATATTGAATAAAAAGTAACTGGGATATATCATTGTTAATTATCATTCAAATTTTAGGTAAATTATTTTAATTTGCATCTTATACGGATTTTATAAGGGAAATACGGATTTTGGAGGTTGGTTATACAGGTTTGTTTGACCAAAGGTTGACATGTATGCATCAGGGGGAAAAAAGAGGAAGGTTTTAGACTTACCATGTCATTCACCAGATCTTAACCTAATTGACCAGCATTTCACCTCCTGAAGAGGAGACTGAAAGGAGAAGACCCCCAAAACAAACAGCAACTGAAAGAAGCTGTGGTACAAGACACGAAAATAATCACATAACAGTTTGGTAATATCAGTGGGTTACTGTTTTGATGTGGTAATTGCAATAAATACAAAACTGAACATTACGTGTTATTCTCTTGAAGACTATCTGTTCCAGTACTTTTGTTCACCTAAATTTCAGGTGTTCTGACATCAAGAGTGCCATGTTCTAAGTTATTTAACATGTCTAGATGTAAATATCAGGAAATGAAAGCTGGAATTATGATCTATTGTCTCATATTCATCTTACACACACACACACACACACACACACACACACACAATGCTAAATTCATGTGAGGCTTTTCAACCTTCCTTATGATAATTCAGTGTTAACCCTGGCAAATGAACGATCCAAAACATACTGAATGCTGAAACAGCAAAATATGCATGTTTTGCAAAAATAAATAAATCTGTATTTAATGAGAATTTTACCAGTTTTATTTACTTTTTGGTCTGTCTTGAGCTATCTTTAGTCTTTTTAGTCTAACAAATTAAAACATTTACTGGCTTTAAGCAAATCCTGAAAGAAGTGCATTAAACCACTGACTTACTGGCAGCACACAAACCTACTGAACAGATGAGTCTGTAGATTACAAACCTTCTGTAGGCTGATTCAGAACTAGACAGATAAATGTCAAGGGGTTTTTGTGATCCTCATGGTGTGACACAACTGCCAAACCTTTTGCACTGTACAAATGATTGGAAGCTGTTTGAACATTTCAGTTTGCTTTTAATTTCCATGCAAACTTCAAAAGACAAAAGTTGTACTACTGACCACATTTCCACTGTTAGTTTATAGATCAAAATATTTATATGGTTTTAAAAAAAGCCAGACAGGGTCGTGACAATAATAGTGGTGTTACATCCTCTAGATGTGACGCTTTAACAGTGCAGAACTGCAGCAAAGAGGAAATGTGACTGAGAAACTGTTTCAAAACTAAACTGAAATTAAACTGAAAAGGTGTGTTCAGTGTACCTTAGTTGCAGACCTGAGGTGCAGGATTTAAAAGCATGTATACCACAGCGCTGTTGAATTCTCAAATTTGATTTGTCAGATACTGTTGGTTAATTTTCTATATGTATTTCTATGGATTAATAAATTTTCCAACAACAGTTCTGGTAGTAACATTGCCTGTCAGGCAAAATACATGATCTCATCTCATTATCTGTAGCCACTTTATCCTGTTCTACAGGGTCGCAGGCAAGCTGGAGCCTATCCCAGCTGACTACGGGCGAAAGGCGGGGTACACCCTGGACAAATCGCCAGGTCGTCACAGGGCTGACACATAGATACAGACAACCATTCACACTCACGGTCAATTTAGAGTCACCAGTTAACCTAACCTGCATGTCTTTGGACTGTGGGGGAAACCGGAGCACCCGGAGGAAACCCACGCGGACACGGGGAGAACATGCAAACTCCGTACAGAAAGGCCCTCGCCGGCCACAGGGCTCGAACCCGGACCTTCTTCCTGTGAGGCGACAGCGTTAACCACTATACCACCGTGCCGCCCAAAATACATGATTAATGTGCTCAATTTTAAGATGTTATAATTTCTAGTGTTACCGCTACTTCACAGGGCACACACTCCACATAATACTCCACATAATGTACAGAATGTAGTGTTATAGGAAATTAAAGTGTAATTTCACCCTCACCTCTGAGCCTAACTCCACCCACTGCGTAATACTGAAAAATGCTTAAAAAAAAAGTGTGCAAGGGGCTGAGAAGGGGGGGGGAGTGGACGGGCTGAGGGTTGATGAGTCTTGATCCTCAATCAGCATACATCACAGACTTCCGCTCAAGGGCAGAAGGCTGGGGGAGGTGGGTTGCCTATCTCTGAATCAAGGATGTTAACAAATTATAAAAATTCCCTGCTTACCCTTTTTGGGTGGTCTTTTTTCCCCTCAAGCTCAGGTCCTCTACCAGAGCCCTAGGAGTTTGAGGGTCCTGCACAGTATCTTAGCTGTTTCTAGGACTGCACTTTTCTGGACAAAGATCTCGGATGCTGTTCCTGAGACCTGTTGGAGCCACTCTCCCAGTTTGGAGGTCACTGCACCGAGGACTCCTATCATCAAGGGGACCACTGTTGTCTTCACAGCTTTTCTGGCTCTTCTTTCAGCCCTTGATATTTATCAAGCTTCTGAAGTTCCTTGTTCCTGATGTTATTGTCACTTGGTATTGCCACATCTATCACCGCAGCCTTGTTCTCCCATTTTTCCACGACTACCATGTCTAGTTGGTTCGCCATTACCAGTTTGTCCATTTGTATCTGGAAGTCCTACAGGATCTTAGCTTGGTCATTCTCAACCATCTTTGGAGGCATTTCCCACTTTGACCTTTGGACTTCCAGTCCATACTCGGCACAGATGTTTCTGTACACAGGCTTGTAGTACTCGAGTCCGATTCATGCCCTAATTTTAAGGACTTGTGACTTGACTTGGACTTGAGCACTGATGATTCAGACTTGGACTTGGACTCGTGCATTAACTGCATTCGGACTTGTAAATTGGAGATGAGGAATTGGATTTTTTCTTTATTTTTTGTAACATGCCATAATAATTTGGCATAAGATATTTATATTTATATCTATGTTAATTTTTGTACTAATGTCGTGCAAGAGTGTCACACCTGTGTGCCTTGGTGCGTGCATCAGATAGACTCTCAGACGTGCTCCGGACAGCACGTGCACCAAGTGGACTCTCGCGCAGGCACCGTAAATGACTTGTACCTGCACAGGATTAACGCTTATATCAGCATGCCGATATAATAACTGTGAAAATGCACTTACTTTGCAAAGTATTGAGTTGCATTATTGATATATTACCGAGCCTTATTTCCTTGTTTGGTTTCCTGATCCTTGATTTCCTGTTTCTCGTCTCTGATTTTGGAGAGTCTGTGGTAGCCTGTTTGTGCCTCGCTCGACCTATTGCCTGTTTCACTGTTTTACGATTTTGCCTGCCATTCTGGATTGTTTATGCTCCTCATTTGTACAGCCCTGATTCCAAAAAAGTTGGGACAAAGTACAAATTGTAAATAAAAATGGAATGCATGGAATGGAATTTACAAATCTCAAAAACTGATATTGTATTCACAATAGAACATAGACAACATATCAAATGTCGAAAGTGAGACATTTTGAAATTTCATGCCAAATATTGGCTCATTTGAAATTTCATGACAGCAACACATCTCAAAAAAGTTGGGACAGGGGCAATAAGAGGCTGGAAAAGTTAAAGGTACAAAAAAGGAACAGCTGGAGGACCAAATTGCAACTCATTAGGTCAATTGGCAATAGGTCATTAGCATGGCTGGGTATAAAAAAAGCATCTTGGAGTGGCAGCAGCTCTCAGAAGTAAAGATGGGAAGAGGATCACCAATCCCCCAATTCCATGCTGACAAATAGTGGAGCAATATCAGAAAGGAGTTCAACAGTGTAAAATTGCAAAGAGTTTGAACATATCATCATCTACAGTGCATAATATCATCAAAAGATTCAGAGAATCTGGAAGAATCTCTGTGCGTAAGGGTCAAGGCCGGAAAACCATACTGGGTGCCCGTGATCTTCGGGCCCTTAGACGGCACTGCATCACATACAGGCATGCTTCTGTATTGGAAATCACAAAATGGGCTCAGGAATATTTCCAGAGAACATTATCTGTGAACACAATTCACCGTGCCATCCGCTGTTGCCAGCTAAAACTCTATAGTTCAAAGAAGAAGCCGTATCTAAACATGATCCAGAAGCGCAGACGTCTTCTCTGGGCCAAGGCTCATTTAAAATGGACTGTGGCAAAGTGGAAAACTGTTCTGTGGTCAGACGAATCAAAATTTGAAGTTCTTTCTGGAAATCAGGGACGCCGTATCATTCAGACTAAAGAGGAGAAGGACGACCCAAGTTGTTATCAGCGCTCAGTTCAGAAGCCTGCATCTCTGACGGTATGGGGTTGCATTAGTGCGTGTGGCATGGGCAGCTTACACATCTGGAAAGACACCATCGATGCTGAAAGGTATATCCAGGTTCTAGAGCAACATATGCTCCCATCCAGACAACGTCTCTTTCAGGGAAGACCTTGCATTTTCCAACATGACAATGCCAAACCACATACTGCATCAATTACAGCATCATGGCTGCGTAGAAGAAGGGTCCAGGTACTGAACTGGCCAGCCTGCAGTCCAGATCTTTCATCCATAGAAAACATTTGGCGCATCATAAAACGGAAGATACGACAAAAAAGACCTAAGACAGTTGAGCAACTAGAATCCTACATTAGACAAGAATGGGTTAACATTCCTATCCCTAAACTTGAGCAACTTGTCTCCTCAGTCCCCAGACGTTTACAGACTGTTGTAAAGAGAAAAGGGGATGTCTCACAGTGGTAAACATGGCCTTGTCCCAACTTTTTTGAGAGGTGTTGTTGTCATGAAATTTAAAATCACCTAATTTTTCTCTTTAAATGATATTTTTTTTAGTTTAAACATTTGATATGTCATCTATGTTCTATTCTGAATAAAATATGGAATTTTGAAACTTCCACATCATTGAATTCCGTTTTTATTTACAATTTGTACTTTGTCCCAACTTTTTTGGAATTGGGGTTGTATTAATAAATGCACCTTCTGTACTTCAATCTGTCTCCCAACCATCTCTGACAGAATATTTCACACTCCCTGACAAAGAGAAGCACATTCACCTGTTCATATGTCATGCTCAGGAACAAACTAATGTTAATGGCACTGAAACAGCCACCATCAAATGGTGTGGTTGGAGTCTTATTCTCGGACTCGACTCAAAATTTTCTTTCATGACTTGGACTTGGGGGGTGGCATGGTGGTGTAGTGGTTAGTGCTGTCACCTCACAGCAAGAAGGTCCAGGTTCGAGCCCCGTGGCCAGTGAGGGCCTTTCTGTGCGGAGTTTGTATGTTCTCCCCGTGTCCGCGTGGGTTTCCTCCGGGTGCTCCGGTTTCCCCCACAGTCCAAAGACATGCAGGTTAGGTTAACTGGTGACTCTAAATTGACCGTAGGTGTGAATGTGAGTGCGAATGGTTGTCTGTGTCTATGTGTCAGCCCTGTGATGACCTGGCGACTTGTCCAGGGTGTACCCCGCCTTTCACCCGTAGTCAGCTGGGATAGGCTCCAGCTTGCCTGCACCCCTGTAGAACAGGATAAAGTGGCTACAGATAATAAGATGAGATGAGACTTGGACTTGAACACTGGGGACTCGAGACTGGACTCGGACTTGAGGTTTAGAGACTCGGCTACAACACTGTCTGTACACAATGCCATAGAGATCTACCAAACGGTCAACTCTATGTCAGCATTGGCCTTGCAAGGTTCAGGATGATTTTAACCACTAGATGGCATTTTGAGCCATTTTCAACCCATAAAATGCAGATAAAGTATCGTACAGCTCAAAAAACACGTTTATTTATGCAGTACCTCTTTAATCAAGTTCAGAGTAGTAACAGTAATTCTGCTTCACATCACACCACATCATCCCGCCCTGTCACTGATTACTTTCTTTGAAATTGCTTAATCATTTCTGAACTACCCAGCAGACACAGTTATTTAAAAATTTAATAGCAGCAAAATTGCTAGCATTGCTTCAAAGTGTTCAGAATGAGGACCTAACTTACTTTCACATCTTTCAATTAAGAAATGTAATTCCAATTTCTTTGAACTTTTCTATTTATGACATAGTCATATGATGTACTTTAAGTTCATCTGTACAATTCTATAGAGTGTTTTTATTTGATGAAACCCCTTTTAACCCTTCTTATCTCTCTTCAGAACACACATTCAACAACTAACTGGACTATAACATCACTGAACCCATACGCCACATACACATTTGAGATCAGATGGAAGCTTGGCCCAACGAGAGGTCTGTGGAGTGAGTGGACCTGGATCGAAGGCACAACTGATGAAGAAGGTGGTGATTAAAACCATACTGACACTTTTAGTCTGTTCATGTGATTTTAACTCAAAGGTTATATTTAGTTGACTCATTTAAAGCCTAGCTGTTTTCATGATATATGTACATGGTGAATTCAGGAATGGGGAGTGTAATGGAAACAGACATACATGATCGTGTTTGATAAGAGCACATTCTGATGTAGGGTTTTGGCTGACTTTTTTTTTTGTCAGAAGCACAGCTACATGGAGGTGGTGGTAGAGGTTCCTGCTCTGTCTTTTCAGATCACTTGCATCAGAAAGAATGCTGATAGATGTGTTTATGGTTTAAATGTAAAATGGACATCACATGGACTCTTGCACCACTTTCTAGTTTCTAGTACAATAATAATAATAAAACTTAATTGTGCAGCAGGCAGCATTGCCTCTTCACAGCTCCAGTGTCCCTAGTTCAATTCTGAGCTTGAGTTACTGTCTATGCAGAAGTTCACATGGGTTTCCTCTGGGTTCTGCAGTTTCCTCTAGATAGGCTCTGGATCTGCCACCATGGCCCGAACCAAGAGAAAGTGGTTATGGAACATGAAAGAATATCGTGTCATCTAAAAAGCTGATTTATGCTCACATTGGCAGGGTTCTTGGTGTCAATCTTGCCAGAGTGCCTCTTGAGATGAAAAATAGCAGCTTAGACAAAGTGTAACCAAAGCAATACTGGCCCCACTGGATAATTATCCAGCTTATGTATCTAGATTTATTAAAAACGTACATTAGTTTTCTCGATATTTAGCATAACTGTGGCAAAGAGGATGCTTTGTGTTTTGCTAAATATCTAAATATCTCTTCTTTGACTTATTGTAAATCTTATATATTTGCTCACTAACAAGTCTAAGGGCCCAGTCCCACAACACCAATAATTATAACTATACCTCTGCCTGAATTTAGTTCCAGTCCGAAGCAGTCATACCACAACTATAATCTTGACTATAATATTACTTGGTCCTGCCACTCAGGGAAATAAATGCTTGCAACTTAGGAATAGTCATGGAAACTTTTTTTCCAAGTAGTAGCACATTATTCCAGGTCATACTGTACAACTTGGACTTCAAAACAACCCATGTACATACTCTGGTGGTTGATAAAATACGGATAGGTCACGAACTATGAAAATATAATAAAAAAGGACAAATGATCTTGAACAAATAATCGAGAAATCCATAGAATTCAACAAACCGGTATATATATACTTCATAGACTTCTCCAAAGCATTCGATAGTGTGAAGCTTCCCTGTCTATGGAAATTTCTTGAAAGCACCAGAATCAATAAACCTACTAAAACTCACCTACGATAATTCAAAAGCATTCGTCAAGACTGATATTGGCACCTCTAGATCTGTTAATATCTTTAAAGGAGTGAAACAATGAGATGTACTCTCAGCTATACTCTTCTGTATTGTAATCACCACAATACTCTCTAAAACTGAAGATGAATGTCAATCTGGATTCTCAATTGGCGGTCACCTCCTCTCCAATCTCAGCTACGCTGATGATCCATCCATCCATCTATCTATCCATCCATCCATCCATCCATCCATTTTCTACCGCTTATCCGGATCCAGGTCGTGGGGGTAGCAGCCTAAGCAGAGCAGCCCAGACTTCCCTCTCCCCGGCCACCTCCACCAGCTCTTCCAGGGGAATACCGAGGCGTTCCCAGGCCAGCCAAGAGATGTAATCTCTCCAGCGTGTCCTGGGTCCGCCCCGGGGTCTCATCCTGGTGGGGCATACCCAGAGAACCTCCCTTGGGAGGCTTCCAGGGAGCATCCTAACAAGGTGCCCGAACCACCTCAACTGACTCCTTTCAATGTGGAGGAGCAGCAGTTGTACTCTGAGTGTTTCCCGAATGACCAAGCTTTTTACCCTGTCTCTAAGGGAGAGCCCAGCCACCCTGTAGAGAAAACTCATTTCTACCACTTATATCCACGATCTCGTTCTTTCGGTCACTACCCACAGCTCGTGACCAAAGGTGAGAGTGGGAAAGTAGATGGACCAGTAAATTGAGAGCTTTGCCTTTTGGCTCAGCTCTCTCTTTACCACAACAGACTGGTTTAGTGTCTGCATCACTGCTGACGCTGCCCTGATCCATCTGTTCAACTCCTGCTCCCCCTTACCCTCATTCGTGAACAAAACCCCGCGATACTTAAACTCCTCCACTTTAGGTAGCAACTCCCCCCTGACCTGAAGTAGGCATTCCATCCATTTCTGGCTGAGTACCATGGCCATGGACTTGGAGGTGCTGATCCTCATCCCAGCCACTTCACACTCGGCTGCAAACTGTCCCAGCGCATAATGTAAGTCACAGATTGATGAAGCCAACCGGACCACATCATAGACATGATCCTGATGCCAGCAAACTGGACACCCTCCACCCCTTGGCTGTGCCTAGAAATTCTGTCCATAAAAGTTATGAACAGAACCGGTGACAAAGGGCAGCCCTGGCAGAGTCCCACATGCACTGGGAATGAGTCTGACTTACTGCTGACAGTGCGAACCAAACCTGCTCCAGTCATACAGGGTCCAAATGGCCTGTAGTAGTGGGCCCTGAACCCCATATTTCCAAAGCACCCCCCACAGGGGACCATGAGGGACACGGTCATAAGCTTTCTCCAGGTCCACAAAACACATGTAGATCAGTTAGGCAAACTCCCATGCACCCTTCAGTACCCTTGTAAGGGTAAAGAGCTGATCCAGTATTCCATGGCCAGGAAAAAACCGCATTGTTCCTCCTGAATCCAAGGTTTGACTATTGACCGGACTCTCCTCTCCAGCACCACAGCATAGGCTTTCCCAGGGAGGCTGAGAAGTGTGATCCCCCTATAGTTGGAACACACTCTCCAGTCCCCCTTTTTAAAAAGGGGGACCACCACCCCAGTCTGCCAATCCAGAGGCACTGTCCCCAACCTCCAAACAATGTTGAAGAGGCATGTCAGCCAAGACAGCCCAACAACATCCAGTGCCTTCAAGAACTCAGGATGAATGTCATCCACCCCTGGAGCCCGGCCACCGAGGAGCTTTTTAACCACCTCGGCAACATCAGGCCCTGTGATGGGTGGGTCCTCCCAAGCACCCTCAGACTCTATGTCCTCCTCAGACAACATGAAGGTGGAATTCCGGACGGTTTGCCAGAATCTCTTCAAGGCCGACCAAAAGTCACTTTCCATGGCCTCACTGAACTCCTCCCACACCTGAGTTTTTGCTTCAGTGACCACCAGAGCTGCACTCCACTTGGCCCATCAATATCTATCAGCTGCCTCTGGAGACCCACAGGCTAACCAAGCCCGATAGGACTCCTTCTTCAGCTTGACGGCTCCCCTCATTGCAGGTGTCCACCACCAGGCCTAAGAGTTCTGTCAGCACTCTGCATGTTCTCCGTGTTGGTTTTTCTCAATTGCCCCTGAAGCTGGTGATGAAAAGTTTTTGATGTCATTTGCACTTTTCTATTTCTAAAAAGTTTATGCTTTTCCTATAATTTGGGGAGGGTGTGGGGAATTGGGCACATTTTTGTTTAACCTTCAAGTAACCAAGCTATTTTAGCCAGCGACTAATATGACCAGGTGGGGTAATTTATGACTCTGCTATATTCAATACATGAATCTGTATACACAATTATTTTCTCTTGGTTTTACATACATATACCACTTCCTGTGTTCAAGACAGAAACTATAAAAATCTATAAATGTAGATAGGTATGATTTACAACAGATTTTAATCCAGAAAGAAGGTACAGAGACACAGCATAAGAAGAATATAATGTAATCTAGACAGTATTTGTTATGTCTTACTGGAACATTTACAGTGGTGCTTGAAAGTTTGTGAACCCTTTAGAATTTTCTATATTTCTGCAGAAATATGACCTAAAACATCATCAGATTTTCACACAAGTCCTAAAAGGTAGATAAAGAGAACCCAGTTAAACAAATGAGACAAAAATATTATACTTGGTCATTTATTTATTGAGGAAAATGATTCAATATTACATATCTGTGAGTTGCAAAAGTATGTGAACCTTTGCTTTCAGTATCTGGTGTGACCTCCTTGTGCAGCAATAACTGCAACCAAACATTTCTGGTAACTGCTGATCAGTCCTGCACATTGGCTTGGAGGAATTTTAGCCCATTCCTCCATACAGAACAGCTTCAACTCTGGGATGTTGGTGGGTTTCCTCACATGAACTGCTTGCTTCAGGTCCTTTCACAGCATTTCGATTGGATTAAGGTCAGGACTTTGACTTGGCTATTCCAGAACATTAACTTTATTCTTCTTTAACCATTCTTTGGTAGAACAACTTGTGTGCTTTGGGTCATTGTCTTGCTACATGACCCACCTTCTCTTGAGATTCAGTTCATGGACAGATGTCCTGACATTTTCCTTTAGAATTCACTGGTATAATTCAGAATTCATTGTTCCATCAATGATGGCAAGCCGTCCTGGCCCAGATGCAGCAAAACAGACCCAAACCATGATACTACCACCACCATGTTTCACAGATGGGATAAGGTTCTTATGCTGGAATGCAGTGTTTCCCTTTCTCCAAACATGATGCTTTTCATTTAAAACAAAAAGTTCTATTTTGGTCTCATGTGTCCACAAAACATTTTTCCAATAGCCTTCTGGCTTGTCTACATGATCTTTAGCAAACTGCAGACAAGCAGCAATGTTCTTTTTGGAGAGCAGTGGCTTTCTCCTTGCAACCTTGCCATGCACACCATTGTTGTTCAGTGTTCTCCTGATGGTGGACTCATGAACATTAACATTAGCCAATGTGAGAGAGGCCTTCAGTTGCTTAGAAGTTACCCTGGGGTCCTTTGTTACCTCGCCGACTATTACACACCTTGCTCTTGGAGTGATCTTTGTTGGTCGACCACTTCCGGGGAGGGTAACAATGGTCTTGAATTTCCTCCATTTGTACACAATCTGTCTGACTGTGGATTGGTGGAGTCCAAACTCTTTAGAGATGGTTTTGTAACCTTTTCCAGCCTGATGAGCATCAGCAACACTTTTTCTGAGGTCCTCAGAAATCTCCTTTGTTCGTGCCATGATACACTTCCACAAACGTGTTGTGAAGATCAGACTTTGATAGATCCCCATTCTTGAAATAAAACAGGGTCCCCACTCACACCTGATTGTCATCCCATTGATTGAAAACACCTGACTCTAATTTCACCTTCAAATTAATTGATAATCCTAGAGGTTCACATACTTTTGCCACTCAGAGATATGTAATATTGGATCATTTTCCTCAATAAATAAATGACTAAGTTTTCTATTTTTGTCTCATTTGTTTAACTGGGTTCTCTTTATTTACTTTTAGGACTTGTGTGAAAATCTGATGATGTTTTAGGTCATATTTATGCAGAAATATAGAAAATATTAAAAGGGTTCACAAACTTTCAAGCACCACTGTACTTCATTCATCAACACTGACTGAAAATGTATCATGAAAAGAAAAATATGAGCAAAAACATCCATTGCAGTATTAGTGGGATCTTTGTAACATCAAAACTAGCTAGCATGCTATTTATAGAGGATATGCTCATACTAATATTAATCATCTCCATCTGGGGCTATTTTTATCATCACTTTGGGCCTTAAGTACCTGTCTCAATGCTGTAAATCTAGCTATTCTTGGTCTACTTACCATGGTTCACAGCAACAAAAGTACAACGTACCGATAAGTAGTTGGTAAAAGCAAAATTTGATAAGGAATTACTGCAAGAAATCCTATGCTTCTTTCTAGGGTCATAAATGACCCCGCACAATTTTTCATTACTCTTGCCATGCTATTCGGCCGATCCCTGCAAAAACCTATGAACAGTTGTAGGACAAGTTAACTCACAAATTAATGGTAGGAAATATTTTTCAGATCAAATGTATAAAAACTGCACACAAAATTATATTCCCGGGGTCATAAATGACCCCACTCAGTTGCTTGAGGGTTAATAAAAATAAATCCTTCATAGTTCAGTCTAAACTCAAAAATAAACTTATCACATCTTGTGGTTTTTTTTTGTTGTTGTTGTAATTTAGCTCCTCTGACGATGCTTGATGCGTGGTATATCGAAGAACCCACACAAACAGTCAGCAAATCGTTCCAGTTATTTTGGAAGGTAAGTACACACAGTTTATACACATATTAAACACAATTACTTTATTTCTCCAGCACAATGAAGAAGGAGTGTGCTTCCATACTCAGCGAGTACTTTCATTGATTTGTTTAGTAGTTAGGCAGTTGCTCTGGGCCACCACACTGCCCATCACTTCACATTACTAAAGGTCAAACCACTACTGAGAAATAACATTTATCCTGCCATCTACATCTTTGCAATCATTCTGTTAAATCAAAACTCTGAAGGCTTTCAAGTTTCTGCTTCGAAAAAAGCTTTTTTTTTTTTGAGGAAGTCACTGCATCAACGAATGTGACTTTAATGACTTTACAGCTTTATGCAAGTATCAGTATATGTATAGTGAAAATGTATTCAGGTCCACCACTGCAAAAACCTTACACCGTCACTGTTTGATTAGGATCTGAACAAATCAGAAGCCAGAGGAAAGATTCTGCAGTATCTCGTGACAGTGATTGAACAGGGAATCAGCAACAGGACGACTCTCGGAAACACAATAAACGTGTCCTGTTTTCTCTGCAATGTGTTCATTTCTGCCAAGAACTCAAAAGGCCTGTCTCCTGCCCGACTCATTCAGCTGCACCCTATAGGTAGGTCACATCCGCAACACACCATCCAATATTTTTGTTTATACTGCTTATCTCGTTCGCTTTTGTGAAAATAAAGTGTGTTTATGTAATGTTTTGAAGTGTATACATATGCAAGGCATGGCGGTGTAGTGGTTAGCACGATCTCCTCACAGCAAGAAGGTTCTGGGTTTGAACCCAGCGGCCAGCGAGGGCCTTTCTGTGTGGAGTTTGCATGTTCTCCCCGTGTCTGCATGGGTTTCCTCTGGGTGCTCCGGTTTCCCCCACAGTCCAAAGACATGCAGTTAGGTTAACGTGGGGTGGCCTTGGGCTGAGGTGCCCTTGAGCAAGGTACCTGACCCCTGACTGCTCCCCGGGAGCTGTAGTGTGGCTGCCCACTGCTCTGGGTGTGGGTGCGTGTGTTCACTGCTTCAGATGGGTTAAATGCAGAGGATGAATTTCACTGTGCTTGAAGTGTGCATGTGGCAAATAAAGGTTTCTTCTTCTTCAAGTGCATTAAGGATATAATAAAACACTTTGGGGGACTCTTGAGTGACGAATAAAGAAAAGCATTCGCCAGATCACGAGTTCAAATCCCAATAAGGCCATAGCCATCCATGGTGGGAGGAAAGGCACTAATGCTCCTCCTGTGTCAATCACAGCAACACTAATCAATCGTAGGCATCTGTCAGATCATGTATGCAGAAGAGGATAGATAGCGCTTTTCTCAGTGTGTTACGCTGTCCTGTGATGCAGTTTGAAAGGATCACAATTCCACCTTACTTTTGAATAGTTTTAGACCAAACTTCATAGCATCTTTAGTGCTTATAGGAACAGCATTTTCTTTCATCATTTCTGTCATAATTCTTCCTCACTTACGGTGACGAAGTGATTAGCCGCCATTTTGCTGAGTCACTCAAGGTGATCACTAAGAAATAGTCCGAATGTCTCGACCAATCAACACGCACAATTTTCTATAATCACCTGCGTATTTATACTACAGGAAAATAATCAATAATGGTTATTGATTATTGTGATTCAGCCCAATATAATGATTATAGCTTTGATTTTTTTTTTTAATGGATGGCACATCATGAGTTTTTCAACATTTATAATTGCGCAATGTTGTGTAAGTATTTAGGTGTAATCGAACTGAGAATATTCAAATCACTTTTCTGTTATTCTCTATGCACTACTTTCACAGGATGTCAGTAAGAAAATATGAAAAAGAAAGCCAGTTCTTGTGATATTTTGATCCAGAGATCGGCTCTTTAAAGCTTTCGATTTCATAAAATCGGTGAAATTTAGTTCCCTCTGAAATTTGGTCATTGTGATATATGTTTATTTCTGTAATATCCCACAAAATATCAGGCCATTCTGTGGCTGGGAAGTTATTTAATTTGAGGGGATTCCTGAGCAAATAATGTGCATGAAATCGCTTGCTTTGTGCAGTCAAGCAGACAGAGGAAGTCTATGTGTGTGCGCATGCGCAGGTTTACCTTGACTGTGCACTAACAGGTCCATCATTCTGTCGCTAAACGAACAGCTGATCACACCGAGGTGCTCGCCGACCGCCAATATTTATTAGTTTGGTTCTGCATTTCCTTTCCTTCGTATATAACATAACGTCTTTTCTTCTCGCTTTCCGTTACTGTAGTCGGTCTTTCACATTTCATTCGCACACTCATATCCTCCATTTTTCTCTCCTGTTTCAAATTTGTAACCCACAATGCCTTGTGCAAACAAGGAAAGCCCACCATGTAATGCATGACGTAGTATCTTGAATTGGGTCATGATGAAGCAGAAAAAAATAGCAGAGAATTTAGGGCCATGTGGCCCTAAATTCATTAATTGTTCTATTTTTTAAAAATATAATAAAGTTAGGAGTCTGTGATTCGAATTCAGTAGCTTTCGGTCCACTCAAGAGGGAGTAAAATGTTCAGAGGTCTAAAGAGAGGTACTGCATGTCCAACAACTCAGTGCAACCTAAATAAATAAACTACAATGGATACAAATCAGGTACCTCAGGTTTGCGGATGAAGTCATGACATCAGCACATCTCAGTCTGTAAATCTTTTAGTTAGATCATGTGGAGTGTTTGCCATGTAAGTCCCTGTTAACAATCTACTGCTTTTGAAAAATGTCTTAAAAAGAGCCTGTGCTTTATACCAATAAGTATTGAGAAAGCAGCTGTTATGAAAAAAATAATAATCAACACCTTCTAACCAGGGTGGCATGGTGGTGTAGTGGTTAGCGCTGTCGCCTCACAGCAAGAAGGTCCGGGTTCGAGCCCCGTGGCCGGCGAGGGCCTTTCTGTGTGGAGTTTGCATGTTGTCCGCGTGGGTTTCCTCCGGGTGCTCCGATTTCCCCCACAGTCCAAAGACATGCAGGTTAGGTTAACTGGTGACTCTAAATTGACCGTAGGTGTGAATGTGAGTGTGAATGGTTGTCTGTGTCTATGTGTCAGCCCTGTGATAACCTGGCAACTTGTCCAGGGTGTACCCTGCCTTTCGCCTGTAGTCAGCTGGGATAGGCTCCAGCTTGCCTGCGACCCTGTAGAACAGGATAAAGCGGCTAGAGATAATGAGACGAGACCTTCTAACCAATCAGATTTGAGAACTGAACAGTGCCCTGGTAGAAATGTACTGAAGATGGTTAGAAGACTTAAATGCGTCTGGATTTGACAGAAATGTAACACGTACTGTTTTTGGTTTTGCAGATCTTCTTCCATCCAAGGTGTCACACAATCGGGTGAATAATCACAGTGTTGCCCTCTCCTGGCCGAGGCCTGTTAGTGCAGACCCGGTCACAGAGGTCTTAGTAGAGTGGTTTCCTGTGGGACGGAAAAATCCACCTCAGTGGATCAGAGTGGAACGGCATCTGAACACAACACATATTACTGGTCAGTACATGTAGTAGGTGTTCTTTAGAATATCTACAAAATAAAAGCACTAAACTGTGGGATTAATGTACAAATGCTTAGCATGATGGTTCCCTCAAAGGACGTATAGTTATTTAGGAATATTTAACAGTTACTCCATGAAATCAAGTCGTACATGAGCTGATAGCTGACGAGACACGAGTGCTGAGTCGACTATAAGCCATGTACGATGAGATTGAGTGGAATAACTGTTTTATTCTACTGGATTTAGAGAAACAGAGCATTTTTATATATTTTTTTTTGCAAATTCGATAAATAAAAACTTTATACAAAACGTCCAACAAAATCATTTCTGTTTAGAATGTAAACAAACTGACGAGATGACAGTAGCAATTTGTGGAAAATGTGATAATAATAATAATTCTTGAAAAAAAAAAAGATACGTTCTTACCATTCCATATTTTGTTGCTTTTTTTTGTATTTTTTGGCATTTTGTTTTCAAGTAGAGTTTTTATTTCATCCTCGGTTGGTTCAGCAATACACTCCACCATTTTGTTTTTCTCTACTCATGGTATATGAGCTGATATCCTAGTAGTAAAATAGCCAATCATAGCACATGATTGCTCATATCCAGTGAATGTGGAAAGAATAATATTCTGGATCTTTAAGGAAGTTGTTGCATCATTTCTACCATAGGGGAGCAAAAAAAAAAAAAAAACCTGCACAAGTAAATAATTTCTGACAGTCTATACAGTGTTGGAGTCATCTTAGCACTTTTTTTTGCACCATGAAATTAAATCTACAGTGGTGCTTGAAAGTTTGTGAACCCTTTAGAATTTTCTATATTTCTGCATAAATATGACCTAAAACATCATCAGATTTTCACACAAGTCCTAAAAGTAGATAAACAGAACCCAGTTAAACAAATGAGACAAAAATATTATACTTGGTCATTTATTTATTGAGGAAAATGATCCGATATTACATATCTGTGAGTGGTAAAAGTATGTGAACCTCTAGGATTAGCAGTCAATTTGAAGGTGAAATTAGAGTCAGGTGTTTTCAATCAATGGGATGACAATCAGGTGTGAGTGGGCACCCTGTTTTATTTAAAGAACAGGGATCTATCAAAGTGTGATCTTCACAACACATGTTTGTGGAAATGTATCATGGCACAAACAAAGGAGATTTCTGAGGACCTCAGAAAAAGCATTCTTGATGCTCATCAGGCTGGAAAAGGTTACAAAACCATCTCTAAAGAGTTTGGACTCCACCAATCCACAGTCAGACAGATTGTATACAAATGGAGGAAATTCAAGTCCATTGTTACCCTCCCCAGGAGTGGTCGACCAACAAAGATCACTCCAAGAGTAAGGCGTGTAATAGTCGGCGAGGTCACAAAGGACCCCGGGGTAACTTCTAAGCAACTGAAGGCCTCTCTCACATTGACTAATGTTCATGTTCATGAGTCCACCACCAGGAGAACACTGAACAACAATGGTGTGCATGACAGAGTTGCAAGGAGAAAGCCACTGCTCTCCAAAAAGAACATTGCTGCTCATCTGCAGTTTGCTAAAGAGCATGTGGACAAGCCAGAAGGCTATTGGAACAATGTTTTGTGGACAGAGGAGACCAAAATAGAACTTTTGGTTTAAATGAGAAGCGTTATGTTTGGAGAAAGGAAAACACTGCATTCCAGCATAAGAACCTTATCCCATCTGTGAAACATGGTGGTGGTAGTATCATGGTTTGGGCCTGTTTTGCTGCATCTGGGCCAGGACGGCTTGCCATCATTGATGGAACAATGAATTCTGAATTATACCAGTGAATTCTAAAGGAAAATGTCAGGACATCTGTCCATGAACTGAATCTTAAGAGAAGATGGGTCATGCAGCAAGACAACGACCCTAAGCACACAAGTCATTCTACCAAAGAATGGTTAAAGAAGAATAAAGTTAATGTTTTGGAATGGCCAAGTCAAAGTCCTGACCTTAATCCAATGGAAATGTTGTGGAAGGACCTGAAGCGATCAGTTCATATGAGGAAACCCACCAACATCCCAGAGTTGAAGCTGTTCTGTACGGAGGAATGGGCTAAAATTCCTCCAAGCCGGTGTGCAGGACTGATCAACAGTTACCGCAAACGTTTAGTTGCAGTTATTGCTGCACAAGGGGGTCACACCAGATACTGAAAGCAAAGGTTCACATACTTTTGCCACTCACAGATATGTAATATCGGATCATTTTCCTCAATAAATAAATGACCAAGTATAATATTTTTGTCTCATTTGTTTAACTGGGTTCTGTTTATCTACTTTTAGGACTTGTGTGAAAATCTGATGATGTTTTAGGTCATATTTATGCAGAAATATAGAAAATTCTAAAGGGTTCACAAACTTTCAAGCACCACTGTAAAATGTTTGCGATTGGTATTGGATGTGATAACTGTTGCTGTCAAACACTGGAACAAAAATGGAACATGAAATGGTTTAGCAGGCAGGAAAAACTTTAACTCCTTACACAAACTCACAACAGTTTACTGTGGGTTCATGACTCATAAAAATGAATACAAATAAAAGTGAGTCAGAAACAAGTTAAAGCATAAATAAATAACATTATTAAAATGACATTCGGGCGGCACGGTGGTGTAGTGGTTAGCGCTGTCGCCTCACAGCAAGAAGGTCCGGGTTCGAGCCCTGTGGCCGGCGAGGGCCTTTCTGTGCAGAGTTTGCATGTTCTGTCTCTGTGGGTTTCCTCCGGGTGCTCCGGTTTCCCCCACAGTCCAAAGACATGCAGGTTAGGTTAACTGGTGACTCTAAATTGACCGTAAATGTGAGTGTGAATGGTTGTCTGTGTCTATGTGTCAGCCCTGTGATGACCTGGCGACTTGTCCAGGGTGTACCCCGCCTTTCGCCCGTAGTCAGCTGGGATAGGCTCCAGCTTGCCTGCGACCCTGTAGAACAGGATAAAGCGGCTAGAGATAATGAGATGAGATGAGATGAAAATAATCATTGTATATCCAGACGAGTCAATATCAATGCTGTTAGACTTTCACTTTCTTTCGTCCATGACCATCTAGTGAAGAATTTTTTTGTAAATCATCTAAATATATAATAACTCCCCAGCCTACATAAATAGAACTATAGTTTTTCGCTATTATTTTAGGTAACAGGCCACATTGCAGTGAGTCTGATGTAAGATGGAACAGATCAGAAAATCAGGCCTGAGTTTCCCAAAAGCATCGCAGCACAAAGATCATCGTTAAATGGTAGCGCGAGGCACACAATGAATGCTCTCTCTCCTAGTTAAGACACTCTTAGTGTTCAGAGGGTTTGGGGAAACCCACCACAGTTTAATAGACCAGTAAGAAACCTTAACAGCTATTAAATGTGTTCATTAATATGCATTTTTAATAAAAGCTAGGGGAGAACAGGGAGACTTGGGACAAGTTTTGAGCTTTTGTAGATTGTGTGAAATTCTTTGCAGGTAGCGTCACATTCATACTGCATTAGAGAGTATTTACAATCCCCTCTTACTGTAACATTAGTTTCTCAGCTTGTCACATAGACTGGCCTTCAGACTTCACTTTTTCTGTCATTATTTTTTGCAGGGAGACATGAGCCGTTGAAGGCAGACTTGGGACATAGTTGGGAGACATGGAACAAAAATAAAATACCTAGCTTAATCCTACATGTTTAATTTTTATTTATTTTTGAAACTTGTACCATATGAGCTGTATGAACACACAATAGTGGTACAGTGATAGAAAAATGTCAGTTTACCCAAAACCTGACGAGACAAAACTGTTCCATTCTCAAGAAGGAATGAAATGAGTTTAATCCTCATGCAGGGACACGCCCACACTTTTAACAAACATTTTAAACAATTTTATATTTGTAAACCACAAGAACAAACCTGTAACATGATGAACTGTCTCAACTCTCCCCATCTGGCCATTTAAAAACAAAAATCCTGAATTTTTTTTCCAGAATTGAAGTTTAATAAGTAATACTATATATGGTAACTCTACACTACATACTTTAATTCCTAATAAATCCCCAGTTCTCCAGCGTACATTACACCATAGGATGGAGGTGGAGGTGAAGTAGAAAATACAAGTTTGGGTTGACAAAAATATTGAACTGAACAAACCTTACTGCAGTGTCCAGCTTCATGGCATCAAAGGAAGTCAGTTACTCTAAGGAGCAACATCTAACTTCTGATGTCATCTAAAATCTGATTGGTTGAAATTAATTTATGGGGAATACAAACTGTCCTGGGGCGGCACGGTGGTGTAGTGGTTAGCGCTGTTGCCTCACACCAAGAAGGTCCGGGTTCGAGCCCCGTGGCCGGCGAGGGCCTTTCTGTGCGGAGTTTGCATGTTCTCCCCGTGTCCGCGTGGGTTTCCTCCGGGTGCTCCGGTTTCCCCCACAGTCCAAAGACATGCAGGTTAGGTTAACTGGTGACTCTAAATTGACCGTAGGTGTGAATGTGAGTGTGAATGGTTGTCTGTGTCTATGTGTCAGCCCTGTGATGACCTGGTGACTTGTCCAGGGTGTACCCCGCCTTTCACCTGTAGTCAGCTGGGATAGGCTCCAGCTTGCCTGCGACCCTGTAGAAGGATAAAGCGGCTAGAGATAATGAGATGAGATGAGACAAACTGTCCTGGGGCGGCACGGTGGTGTAGTGGTTAGCGCTGTCGCCTCACAGCAAGAAGGTCCAGGTTCGAGCCCCGTGGCCGGCGAGGGCCTTTCTGTGTGGAGTTTGCATGTTCTCCCTGTGTCCACGTGGGTTTCCTCCGGGTGCTCCGGTTTCCCCCACAGTCCAAAGACATGCAGGTTAGGTTAACTGGTGACTCTAAATTGCCCGTAGGTGTGAATGGTTGTCTGTGTCTATGTGTCAGCCCTATGATGACCTGGCGACTTGTCCAGGGTGTACCCCGCCTTTCGCCCGTAGTCAGCTGGGATGGGCTCCAGCTTGCCTGCGACCCTGTAGAACAAGATAAAGCAGCTAGAGGAGATGAGATGAGATGAGATGAGACAAACTGTCCCAAGTCTCCCCCATCCCAAGTCTCCCTGCTCTCCCCTACATCCTGAATGCACAAACAGATTGAACATGATCTATATCTTGTACAAAATGGAACAGACTGCAAATCATTACAGAAACAAATCTACACAAAATAGCCCACAGTATAGAAGTGGAGAGGAAAATCTATATAGTTTGAAAAAAAACTTTGACATAAGTTTTTTTTGTCTGTTCCTGTGAATCCCCTAAATTATTTAATTTGGAAAGAGACATGGTTACAACATCAAATTTGTAGCTTGCTAATGAAGAATATATACCAATAGCACATTCTTATTAGTAGTTGAGTTTATTGCTGTGATTTTATTGCTCTATTTTGCCTCCTAGGGGAAAAACAGAAATAGATCTCTTGCCTGGTGGCCAGATGTTTGACGTCTCGATAACGCTTTCAGTCATGGGACTTTATCTCTCCTGCAATATGTATCATTTGGTTCAAAAAACAGACATGGCATTAATGGTTTTATGAAAGTAAATTTGTATTTTTTCTCTCCCTTCCTTTGTCTTGCTCTATAAATGTAATGGTGTGTTCAGGTTTGCAGCCTACAGAGTGCTATGAAGGTGCAGTGGTCTATCTGCACTCATCCAAGACAAAAAAAGTCATCTTCAACAAGATCTCTACCTGGGAGACAGGTAAGCGAGTCACTCCTTTAAGAACTGTTTATCTCATTAAGTGAGCTAAATAGACTGGCCTGAAACTAATGGTGTCTTTGAACCCATAGCTCCACGAAAGAGTCCTGAGCCAATCATTGCTGTGAATAGTGAAAGCGTGGAGGTGAAATGGAAAGGGCTCCGACCGAAGGAGAGAGGAGGCTGTCTGGAATGCTACACCATCTACCTTAAGGATTCAGAGAACAAAATTCAGAAATACAGTAAGAAACTAAACGTGAAGTATACAGTGGATATAAAAAGTGTCCACACCCCGTTAAAATGATCGTTTTTTTCTGATGTAAAAAAAAAAATTAAACCACAATAAATAATTTCAAAACTTTTCCCACCTTTAATGTGACCTATAACCTGTACAATTCAATTGAAAAACAAACAAATCTGTTCAGGGGAAAAACATAAAAAATAAAAAACGTACAATAAGCTGGTTGCATAAGTGTGCACACCCTTAAACTAATACTTTCTTGAAGCACCTTTTGATTTAATTACAGCATTCAGTCTTTTTGGGTCGGAGTCTATCAGCCTGCCACATCTAGACTTGACAATATTTGCCCACTCTTCCTTGCAAAAGCGCTCCAAATCTGTCAGATTGCGAGGGCGTCTCTTGTGCACAGCCCTCTTCAGGTCACCCCACAGATTTTCAATTGGATTGAGGTCTGGGCTCTGGCTGGGCCATTCCAAAACTTTTTTGGGGTCATTGTTGTGCTGAAAGTTGAAATTCCTCTTCATCTTCAGCTTTCTAGCAGACACCTGAAGGTTTTGGGCCAAAATTGACTGGTATTTAGAACTGTTCATAATTCCCTCCACCTTGACTAAAGCCCCTGTTCCAGCTGAAGAAAAACAACCCCAAAACATGATGCTGCCACCACCATGCTTCACCGTGGGTATGGTGTTCTTTTGGTGATGCGCAATGTTGTTTTTGTGCCTTTTGGAATTGTGGCCAAAAAGTTCCACCTTAGTTTCATCAGGCCATAACACATTTTCCCACATGCTTTTGGGAGAGTTGATGTATTTTTTGCAAAATTTAGCCAGGCCTGGATGTTTTTCTTTGACCCTACCAGACATATGGAGAATACGGGAGATTGTCGTCACATGTAGTACACAACCAGTACTTGCCAGAAATTCCTGCAGCTCCTTCAGTGTTGCTGTAGGCCTCTCGGCAGCCTCCCTGACCAGTTTTTGTCTTGTCTTTTCATCAATTTTGGAGGGACGTCCAGTTCTCGGTAATGTCACTGTTGTCCCACATTTTCTCCACTTCTTGACGACTGTCTTCACTGTGCTCCATAGTATATCTAATGCCGTGGAAATGTGTTTGTACCCTTCTCCTGACTGATACCTTTCAACAATGAGACCCCTTCGATGCTTTGTAAGGTCTCTGTGAACGCTGGCTTTTGCTGGAGGAGCAACTGAGTAAATGTCTGAACTTTATTTGGGGTTAATCAGAGTCATTTTAATTGATGGTAAGTGTGAACCCAAAAAGACTGAATGCTGTAATTAAATCAAAAGGTGCTTCAAGAAAGTATTAGTTTAAGGGTGTGCACACTTATGCAACCAGCTTATTGTACGTTTTTTATTTTTTATGTTTTTCCCCTGAACAGATTTGTTTGTTTTTCAATTGAATTGTACAGGTTATAGGTCACATTAAAGGTGGGAAAAGTTTTGAAATTATTTATCGTGGTCACATTTTTTTACATCAGAAAAACCAATCATTTTAACAGGGTGTGTAGACTTTTTATATCCACTGTAGATAGCATTGTGATTTTATTAGACACATGGAGTGTACACTCATCTGATCTTGCCCGGTAAAGTGTTTTCCTCTCACCGAGGGATTGTCCTAGAAAGCTAAAAACCAAAAAGAACACTTAAGGAACTCTTTTTCTAAAAGTGTTGGTGAGATTAATATTAATCTATGTGAAGAATCATTTGTCATGTTTTAAAAATTGCATTTGACCTAATCTAATGCCGATTGTATTTTAATTATATCGTTTATTGCTCACAAGTTCTTTTATATTCAGAAGTTCAAATTATATTTCGAGTGCCACTGGTGTCAGGTTCTTTTATTTCCTGATACCCAGACACAGGCTGTATTTGCATGTAGATTTGCATAATTTGCAGTTTATGATCGGTTGTATAAGTTACTGAAGAAGAACTGTGTTGTAGGTGTTCAACACCCTCAGAGAGAGTTTACCATCAGAGGCTTGATGCCAGGACAGAAGTACAGACTGTGGGTCACAGCCTGGACTACAGCAGGAGAAAGTCCTGTACAAAATGAGCGCACATTCAAAACAAACTCCAGAGGTACAGTACCAGTCAAAAATCTGGACGCACCTTCTAATTCAATGTTTTTTCTTTATTTTTATGAATTAAAACACACTTCATGTCTTAAAGTAATGACAGATATTGTTTCTCTTTAGAGAGTATTTTATTATTTGCTATTTACTGTTTGATCTCAAACACATTAAGAAGGCAAGAAATTAATCCACTAATTAACTTTTGACAAGGCACAGCTGTTAATTGAAAAGCATTCCAGGTGACTACCTTATGAAGCTGGTTAAGATAACGCCAATAGTGTGCAAAGCGTCATCAAGGGAAACACTGGCTACTTTGAAGAATCTAAAATATCAAACATATTTTGTTTAAACACTTTTTTAGTTTATCACATAATTCCAGAGGGGGCGGCACGGTGGTGTAGTGGTTAATGCTGTCGCCTCACAGCAAGAAGGTCCTGGGTTCGAGCCCCGGGGCCGGCGAGGGCCTTTCTGTGTGGAGTTTGCATGTTCTCCCCGTGTTTGCGTGGGTTTCCTCCGGGTGCTCCGGTTTCCCCCACAGTCCAAAGACATGCAGGTTAGGTTAACTGGTGACTCTAAATTGACTGTAGGTGTGAATGTGAGTGTGAATGGTTGTCTATGTGTCAGCCCTGTGATGACCTGGCGACTTGTCCAGGGTGTACCCCGCCTTTCGCCCGTAGTCAGCTGGGATAGGCTCCAGCTTGCCTGCGACCCTGTAGAAGGATAAAGCGGCTAGAGATAATGAGATGAGATGAGACATAATTCCAGATATGTTCCAGATGTTATTTCATAGTCTTGATGTCCTCAGTGTTGTTCTACAAGGGGTGGCACGATGGTGTAGTGGTTAGTACTGTCGCCTCACAGCAAGAAGGTTCTGAGTTCGAGTCCAGTGGCCAATGGGGGCCTTTCTCTGTAGAGTTTGTGTGTTCTCCCCGTGTCTGCATGGGTTTCCTCCCACAGTCCAAAGACATGCAGTCAGGCTAACTGGCTACACTAAATTGCCCATAGGTGTGGATGTGTGTGTGGATGGTTGTTTCCCAAGCCCAGAAATGGTAAGGTTGTGGCAGGAAGGACATCTGGCGTAAAACTATGCTCTAATTAAAATGACATGTGGACATGGACCCTGACCTGGTGATAGTGCTGGAGGAAGAAGTATTGTTCTACAATATAGAAAATGGTAAAAATACAGAAAAACCTATGAATGAGTAGAGTAGGGGCATACAAACTTTTAACAATACACTTTATATATATATATATATATATATATATATATATAAAATGGGTGGCACGGTGGTTAGTGCTGTCGCCTCACAGCAAGAAGGTCCGGGTTCGAGCCCCGTGGCTGGCGAGGGCCTTTCTGTGTGGAGTTTGCATGTTCTCCCCATGTCTGCGTGGGTTTCCTCCGGGTGCTCCGGTTTCCCCCACAGTCCAAAGACATGCAGGTTAGGTTAACTGGTGACTCTAAATTGACCATAGGTGTAAATGATTGTCTGTGTCTATGTGTCAGCCCTGTGATGACCTGGCGACTTGTCCAGGGTGTACCCCGCCTTTCGCCTGTAGTCAGTTGGGATAGGCTCCAGCTTGCCTGCGACCCTGTAGAACAGGATAAAGCGGCTACAGATAATGATATATATATATATATATATATATATATATCACTGGCTACTTTAATATGGTCAGACAGATTTGAGATACAGTAACACAGTAACCTCTCTTTACAACCATGCTGAACAGAGGAGCATCTCAGAATGTCCAACACATCAAGCCTTGTGGTGGATCGGCTACAACAGTGGAAGACTACATTGGGTTCAACACTTTTCAGCCAATAACGAAGAATCTGAGGCCATAGTGGACACAAGCTCACTGAAACTGGACAGTTGAAGATTGGACACGGAGCAGATGATGTTTTTCTGTCCAGTATTTGTGAAGCTGTGCCCACTGTAGCCTCATATTCCTGTTTCTGTCTGTTTGTTTGTTCCTCTTTGTGTTAATTTTCACTGGCCGATGTTGCAATGAGAAATGTTTGATTAAAAATGACCCACTTTGCAAAATGTGAATAAAGTTTTTATGCTGTAACTTTATTTTGACCAACTAAGGCAGCTTTATACCTGTATTACCAACATGTTCCACTTCATTCCTCACATCATTAATTGTCTTCCTTTTTCAGATGAGAACTCCCTGGCTCTGCTCATCTCAGTGGGAACTACTGTTTTCCTCACCTGTCTGTGCCTCCTGTGTTTATGTCAGTTCTCTTCAGTACACAGAAGGTCAGAATGCAAAAAAACAATAACCAAAAAATGGCCTTAAGTACATGGACACCAGACCAGTCACACCCACATGTATCATTACGTTATATTACATTATAGGCATTCTTATCCAGAGGGATGTACAGCAAGCAGCTGAGGGTTAGGTGTCTTGCTCAAGGGCACTTCAGCCATTCCTTCTGGTGGAGGGAATCAAACCAATGACCTTTTGGTCCTAAAGCTGCTTTTATAACCCCATGTTGGAATCAAACCCAGGTTTAGTCGCCCTTTTCTGTTATAATACCCTCCACTCTTCTGGGAAGGCTTTCCACTAGATTTTGGGGCATGGCTGTGGGGTTTTGTGATTCAGCCACAAGAGCATTATTGAGATCAGGCATTGGTGTTGGATGAGGAGGCCTGGGGTGCAGATGGTGTTCCAGTTCATTCCAGAAGTGTTCAGCGGGGTTGAGTTCAGTCGCGGCTCTGTGCGGGACACTCAAGTTCCTCCACTCCAAACTTGGCAAACCTTGTGCTCATGGAGATCGCTGTGTGCACAGTGCTGGAACAGGTTTGGACCTCTTAGTTCCAGTGAAGGCAAACTGTAATGCTACAGTGTACAAAATTTGTAGAAACATTACAGTACAGGCATTTAGCAGATACTCTTACCCAGAACGACATACAACATACCCAGAGCAACCTGGGGAGCAGTTGGGGGTTAGGTGCCTTGCTGAAGGGCACTTCAGGTGGTCCAGGGAATCAAACTGGTGACCTTTGTGGTCCCAAAGCTGCTTCTCTAACCATTAGGCCATGGCTTCCCCTAACAGATTAAAGAACTACATATGGGTGTGACGGTCAGGTGTCCACATACTTTTCACAATATAGTATAATAATACAAAAGCACACTTGTTTGATTTAAGAAACCCTTTGTTGTTTTTCATTTTGAAGATTATCTGGATGTTGTCACTGCCTAATGCCGAGCATCGTCCCAGATCCTGCAAACAGCAAATGGGCAAAAGAGTGCGCAAGTGAGAAGGTACAGGCACAGTGAATACTCTTTATTTATAGATATATACTACATATACTAATTATTTCAAAATTGATAAAGGTAGAAAAAAGACGTGGCCTCTATGGAGTCAAGATAAGACATAAGTTACTATCTGCAAACAAGATCTGTGTCCGATCCCCAATAATACACTCAGTGTAACTCCAGGTTCTACACTCTCAGAAAATAAAGCAACTTTAAGGGTAAAACAGCTCGTCACCGGTGCAGTACCCTCTAAGGTACTTATTTGTACCCTTTATATACTGCTTGGGAACATAATATGTACCTTTCTGGCCCTAAAATGTTACACATAGTTACCTTGAGGTCCAAAAATGAGCCCTAGGTACAATCTACAATAGTGTAGATTGTGCCAAGGGGGACAGAAATGGACTCCTACTGTAGCCCTATTTCTGACAGTGTAGTATATCATTTACCACACCAGGGTCAGATCTTTATAGCACAATAGTCTCTCTCATCTCATTATCTCTAGCCGCTTTATCCTTCTACAGGGTCGCAGGCAAGCTGGAGCCTATCCCAGCTGACTACAGGCGAAAGGTGGGGTACACGCTGGACAAGTCGCCAGGTCATCACAGGGCTGACACAGAGACACAGACAACCATTCACACTCACATTCACACCTACGGTCAATTTAGAGTCACCAGTTAACCTAACCTGCATGTCTTTGGACTGTGGGGGAAACCGGAGCACCCGGAGGAAACCCACGCGGAGAACATGCAAACTCCACACAGAAAGGCCCTCGCCGGCCACGGGGCTCGAACCCGGACCTTCTTGCTGTGAGGCGACAGCGCTAACCACTACACCACTGTGCTGCCCTAGCACAATAGTATTTATTAATTAGTGATACATTAATTGAAAACATGTGTAAGCACTATTCAGTGTTTTAATAATGTTACAGTGCAGGAGTATCACAGATATTGTGACAGTAAGTATCTGGTTAAGGGCAGTTTTACACTCACAGGGATAAAAGTGTCTCACGGGGGCTAAAAATTAGAATAAAGAATATTATGTTCTTTTTAACAGACAAAATAGAAAAAGACAATAGGTTTACTGTATGAGGTTTAAATTAAATTCGATAAAGCTACACTACCGTTCAAAAATTTGGGGTCACTTTGAAATTTCCTTATTTTTGAAAGAAAAGCACTGTTCTTTTCAATGAAGATCACTTTAAACTAATCAGAAATCCACTCTATACGTTGCTAATGTGGTAAATGACTATTCTAGCTGCAAATGTCTGGTTTTTGGTGCAATATCTACATAGGTGTATAGAGGCCCATTTCCAGCAACTCTCACTCCAGTGCTCTAATGGTACAATGTGTTTGCTCATTGCCTCAGAAGGCTAATGGATGATTAGAAAACCCTTGTACAATCATGTTAGCACAGCTGAAAACAGTTTAGCTCTTTAGAGAAGCTATAAAACTGACCTTCCTTTGAGCAGATTGAGTTTCTGGAGCATCACATTTGTGGGGTCGATTAAATGCTCAAAATGGCCAGAAAAATGTCTTGACTATATTTTCTATTCATTTTACAACTTATGGTGGTAAATAAAAGTGTGACTTTTCATGGAAAACACAAAATTGTCTGGGTGACCCCAAACTTTTGAACGGTAGTGTATATTGTGTTATTAGTTATGAGTAAAAGATCATCACGACAGAAAGGCCATCATTTTGGATGTGGTTTACGTCAAGCTATGTAGTTTACATATTCCACAGAGAAATGATACACTTGGATCTGATAAAATAAGTCAATTTTAGTACTTTCTCAAAAATAGTAATAAGTGTAATAAAACTAAAGTGAGTTTTGAAATATTTAAACTTAAATTTGGTGTCGGAAAGGACTTTTTTTTCGACGGAAATGTCATGCAATTTTTAAAACATCAGTGTCTGGGGTACAGCTCCAGCATGATAAATATAATAGCATGATTTGTTTACATGGTAAAAATACTTTTATTGCAGATGTAACTTCCAGCTTTGACATTTTTTTCGACGTTTAAAATTTTTTTTTTTTTTGTAAATTGAGACACAAAATGCATCAATTTTGGCCTTTAAATTGACTCTGCATGACACTGGGAAAAGATATTTCCATTCCATTGTCAATTAAATTCAATTTCTATGGAGAAGCCATGGCCTAAAGGTTAATGAAACAGCTTTACAACCAAAAGGTTGCTGGTTTGATTCCCTAGACCAGCAGGAATGGCTAAAGTGCCCTTGAGCAAGGCACCCAACCCCGGTTTCCTTTTGCCTCAAAGACACTGTGAAATTTAATCGTATCTGTTTGTTTAAATTTTTGAGAGAGCTGACATTATGAAACTTGCAGTTGTCCCCATGACTGTAAAACTGCCTTTATAAACTGAACTGTTTCATTATGACAGGTAGATAACAACAACCTGACTGAAGTGTGACTTGTCAGTGTGTGAGGAAAGCACTCTTAGCTAGCAAGGTTGTTTATCACAGCGTGATACCGTATTTGCAGGAAGATGGTTGTTTTTTTTTTAAAGAAAGATAACATAATGGCATTACTGTACTGACTTCACAGTTGATCTCTGGTTCCTGATAATCAACATAGTTGGTCAAAATGCCTACAACGCTACAATAATTGACATCAATATGACCTAGATGTGACTCATTATGTTCAGATAAACTGATAATAGACCAGTCTGAGGTTTGAGGTCAGACTTGAGGTTAGGGCTGTAATAGCGGTGCTAATGTCTCAGATTTCGCTGTAGCATTTACAGTTTTTGACATGTTGGTACTGGTACAGCAAAAGAGGAGACATTTAAAAGCTCTGCTTTGAAGCAGCCGTCAGACCGCAAAAAATTCACCTAGCGGAAATGCCGGTTCTTTGAAAGGGAAAGGATGCAGGATGTGAAAGATGCACATGTGCTTCTGAGAGTAGTTACTTTCACTTTGTGCTTTTAAACCATTTCACCCATGAATTTACAAACTTAGAGTCTTGTGCTAACAGAAAACAAGTTGTTGGGACTGTGGACTCTTTTGTAATTTTTTTTTGTGTGTGTGTGTGGAGTTGCTTATCCCATCCAGTGACATTCTTTATAAAATTCTGGTCTTTTTCCTCTCTGCCTGCCTACTGTTAGGATCTCAGCCACTTAGTATTTCATCTTCACGATAGCGTTTCTGGGTGTCCAGTGTGATCCGGCTTGTTGTAACTTTCCTCTTCTCCATACAGGGTGAGATGCAGGTGCAGCTACACCTCAGCGACTACAGCATGAGTGAGGAGGAGCCGAGTACGCTGGAGGTGGAGGAATTTCCCCAAGAGAAATTACTTGAAGACAAGACAGTTTCCACTGAGGAAACACTACAGCAGGCCGAATCACAACCGTATCAGCATAACATCACCAGCTCGTACCTCAAAAGCTTCTCTAATGAGTCAAGCGGCTCAGATGCCACCCAGGCCTCCAGGAGCACAGAGATTACCATGGAATACAGCTCTACTCATGAAGTGTTGAGTGGAGGAGTGGAGGAGGAGGAGGATTACGATGATGATGAGGAGAACAATGTGTTTGACTTCTTCCCCTGCCCCAAGAGCCCCTTCCTGGAACCGCTCATATCCATTGGAGGAAAATTGACTCTGGACTCCGTGAAAATAGACTGCAGTGATTTCTTAGACTGTGCATGAACCTCTGCAATGCGCAGAGCTGTGTTAATGAATGTTACAAAAAGTGTTATGATGCACAGAGCCATCCTGACAATCTTTGCTTTAAAGCAAAGTGCCCTTTCGAAGCAATTAACACGAACACCTGATCAGTACGTTCATGTTAATTATGAAACGTCACTCAGTTATACAAATGGGCGGCACGGTGATGCAGTAGTTAGCACTGCTCACAGCAAGAAGATGTTGGGTTTGAACCTCACAGCCGATGGGGGCCTTTCTGTGTGGAGTTTGCATGTTCTCCCCATGTCTGCTGGTCCCAAGCCCGGATACACTGAGGAGGTTTGTGTCAGGAAGGGCATCTGGTGTTCAAAATCTGCGCCAAATCAAATATGCAGATCGTGATGATCTGCTGTGGCTCCCCCTAATGAGAGCAGCTGAAAGAACATTATACAGTGGTGCTTGAAAGTTTGTGAACCCTTTAGAATTGTCTATGTTTCTGCATAAATATGACCTAAAACATCAGATTTTCACACAAGTAGATAAAGACAACCCAGTTAAACAAATAAAACAAAAATATTATACTTGGTCATTTATTTATTGAGGAAAATGATCCAATATTACATATCTGTGAGTGGCAAAAGTATGTGAACCTCTAGGATTAGCAGTTAATTTGAAGGTGAAATTAGAGTCAGGTGTTTTCAATCAATGGGATGACAATCAGGTGTGAGTGGGCACCCTGTTTTATTTAAAGAACAGGGCTCTATCAAAGTCTGATCTTCACAACACATGTTTGTGGAAGTGTATCATGGCACGAACAAAGGAGATTTCTGAGGACCTCAGAAAAAGTGTTGATGCTCATCAGGCTGGAAAAGGTTACAAAACCATCTCTAAAGAGTTTGTACTCCACCAATCCACAGTCAGACAGATTGTGTACAAATGGAGGAAATTCAAGACCATTGTTACCATCCCCAGGAGTGCTCGACCAACAAAGATCACTCCAAGAGCAAGGTGTGTAATAGTCGGCAAGGTCACAAAGGACCCCAGGATAACTTCTAAGCAACTGAAGGCCCCTCTCACATTGGCTAATGTTCATGAGTCCACCATCAGGAGAACACTGAACAACAATGGTGTGCATGGCAGGGCTGCAAGGAGAAAGCCACTGCTCTCCAAAAGAGCATTGCTGCTCATCTGCAGTTTGCTAAAAATTGTGTGGACAAGTCAGAAGGCTATTGGGAAAATGTTTTGTGGATGGATGAGACCAAAATAGAAGTTTTGGGTTTAAATGAGAAGCGTTATGTTTGGAGAAAAGAAAACACTGCATTCCAGCATAAGAACCTTATCCCATCTGTGAACATGGTGGTGGTAGTATCATGGTTTGGGCCTGTTTTGCTGCATCTGGGCCAGGACGGCTTGCCATCATTGATGGAACAATGAATTCTGAATTATACCAGCGAATTCTAAAGCAAAATGTCAGGACATCTGTCCATGAACTGAATCTCAAGAGAAGGTGGCTCATGCAGCAAGACAACGACGGTAAGCACACAAGTTGTTCTACCAAAGAATGGTTAAAGAAGAATAAAGTTAATGTTTTGGAATGGCCAAGTCAAAGTCCTGACCTTAATCCAATCGAAATGTTGTGGAAGGACCTGAAGCGAGCAGTTCATGTGAGGAAACCCACCAACATCCCAGAGTTGAAGCTGTTCTGTATGGAGAAACGGGCTAAAATTCCTCCAATTTGGTGTGCAGGACTGATCAACAGTTACCAGAAATGTTTAGTTGCAGTTATTGCTGCACAAAGGGGTCACACCAGATACTGAAAGCAAAGGTTCACATACTTTTGCCACTCACAGATATGTAATATTGGATCATTTTCCTCAATAAATAAATGACCAAGTATAATATTTTTGTCTCATTTGTTTAACTGGGTTCTCTTTATCTACTTTTAGGACTTGTGTGAAAATCTGATGATGTTTTAGGTCATATTTGTGCAGAAATATAGAAAATTCTAAAGGGTTCACAAACTTTCAAGCACCACTGTAAGAATTGTACAAATTTGTATTTATAATTGTATTTTAGGGCAAGTAATTCCTTACATCATTTTTTCCGAGCTTTAATATCAGTTTTTTTTAGCCTTCACAACTTACCTCAGTTTATATTATGCAGGTGTAAATACTTTTGTACATTATAATTTGTAACTAAATGCCTCAATGATTTTTGTATTCAAGTCATGACAACTTTTTTCACCTGTTTGTTTGTTTGCCACTTGAACCAAGGATAATCAAAACTAAAGCTGTACACCGAATTTCATCAAAATCCGTTCACGACTTTTTGAGTTACATGGGGGGGACATCCTGGGTCCACATACTGTACATATCTGGATTTGCATCAAAATCTATTTAAGTGTTCCTTGGCCCATGGCTCAGCTTTCCTCCAAATTTCATCCAAATGCATTCATGACTTTGAGTTACGTTGGGAACAAAAACATCCTGGATCCACATACATATCCGGATTTGCATCAAAAATGATGCCTGTTCCCAATGTAACTCAAAAAGTATGGATTTGGATGAAATTTGGTGGACAGTTTTAGTATTACCCTAGGTTCAAGTGATTTGATTGTGATGTTGCTAATATGTGGCTTGGTGGAGGTATGCACTCTACCGTGTACCCTTCTAGTTGTCTGTGTAATTATTAAATGATAGACTTTCCAAATAATTTTCCACCTCTTCATCCAGAAGTTTAGTCAGGAAACAGAAAGAATCATAAGCAACCATCTATCATTATAATCCATGCTCAATTTTGTAGAGCATTCAAGATTATTACAACAGTAAACAAGTTTACTTAATAATATACTATGATCAAGGGTATCGAATGCTTTTTTTAGGTCCACAAATACTCCAATTGCTATTCTTTTTATTGTCTATACCAGGGCTTTTCAAAGTGTGGGGCGCGCCTCCCCTAGGGGTCGCCAGAGTTCTTCAGGGGGGGTGCAACATGAGGAAAAATAAACCAGAATAAGTTACTATTGCGGACATTTAGCGAACTTCAGCTAGCCTTTGCCAGAGACAAAATGGATCGATTTTTAGTACCTAAAGCTACAGTGAGTGAGGAGACAGAGTCTGGGCCAAGCAAAAAAAGAAGGAAGTATGAGCACAATTATTTAAAGTTTGGATTTTCATGGACTGGATCTGAAGATGCTCCACTGCCACAGTGTGTTGTCTGCCAAGAGGTGCTAGCTAACGATGCTATGAGATGTTTAAAATGTGTAAAACAAGATGTTTAAAAAAAAAAGCACAGATGTTTAAAATGTGTAAAAAAATGTTTTAAAAAAGCACAGAAGTTTAAATTGTGTAAAACAAGATGTTTTAAAAAGCACAGATGTTTAAAATGTGTAAAAGAAAAAAATAAAAATGTGTACAACAACCATTTTTTAAAATACGAATGGAACATTAAGTATAGCAACAACAAAAATTGTAAGGGGGGGCGCTGTTATTTATTTGCTCTCTGAGGGGGGCTGACTCTCCCACACTTTGAAAACCCCTGGTCTATACAGTTTGTGATTTCCTCTATTAGTTCCATTAGTGCCATCGATGTTGATCTGTCCGTTCTGAATCCATATTGACTGTCTGTAAGGAGGTTGTGTGAATTTGTCCAGTCTATCTGAAAAAAGTTTTTCGAGTATTTTGGAGAACTGGGGGAGTAAAGAAACAGGCCTGTAGTTTGTGAAATGGTGTCTATGTCCGGTTTTGAACAATGGTATCACTTTTGCAATTTTCATTTTGTCTGGAAATGTACCTGATTGAAAAGATCAATTGCAGATGTGGGTGAGTGGTTTCACAATTCCCTCAATAACTGTCTTTACTGTTAACATGTCTATATCATTCCAGTCTGCAGAGGTTTTGTTTTTACATTTTCTTACAATTTGCATAATTTCTTCCTCATCAGTTGCAGTTAGAAAAATTGTACTTGGATTTCTGTCCCCCATATCTTCTATGTCCCCACATTGTGTTGTCTCGGGTTCCTTTATTTTTGCCGCTAAATCTGGTCCCACATTTACAAAGAATTGGTTAAAACCATTCACCACATCCTCCATATTATTTATGATCTTATCATTTTCAGTGTAGTACCGGGTAATTTGTAGTTTTGGATCCATTTCTCACAATACCATTTAGTACAGTCCATATACCTTTAATATTGTTTTTATTTTTCTCCACTAATTTATTATAATAGTCTTTCTTACATATCCTCATAATATTAGTTAATTTATTTTTATATTTTTTATATTTTTCCTCTGCCTCTATAGTTCGATGCTTTAAGAATTGTCTGTATAATATATTTTTCTTTTTGCAGGCATTTTGTAGCCCCTTGGTGACCCACGGACTATTTGTATATTTATGTATATTACTGTATTTCTTTATAGGACAATTTTTATTATATAGTTCATTGAATATTATTAAAAATTCCTCATATGCTTTATCAACATCTTTTTCTTTATAAACTACATTCCAGTCCTGTATCATTAAGTCATTTTTTAGTGCAATCATGGTTTCTTCAGTTTTCACTCTTATATATTTATAATTTTTAGTATCCTTTTTCTTGCTATAATCACAGTAATATACATTAAAAATAGGTAGGTGGTCACTGATGTCTGTTAATAGTAGTCCACTCTCTATATTATTTTCCAGGATATTAGTAAATATATTATCTATTAAAGTGGTGCTGTGAGAAGTGATCCTGCTTGGTCTGGTAATAGTTGGGTACAGTCCCATATTGAACATTGAGTTAATGAACTCTTCTGTCATTTTATGTTTCTTATGATTTAAGAGGTCGATGTTAAAATCACCACAGATGTACATGACCTTCTGTGTTGATTTTATAAACATACTTTCCATCCAATCTATAAAAACTTCTATGCTTGATCCAGGAGATCTGTACTGTATATACAGCTCACCGTTATAGTTTTCATTTTTTCACAACATATGTCTACTGTAATACACTCCATCCAATCATCAACAGCTACCGTCATTTTATTATTAATTTTATATTCCAAACTATTATCAACATATATTGCCACTCCCCCTCCTCTTTTGTTCTTTCTGTTGATATAATTAAGTTCATACCCATTTAGCTCAAAATCTACTCCCATCTCATCATTGATCCAAGTTTCTGATATGGCTATTATATTGAATGGAGTATTGAACTGACTAAGATATTCCTTCATTTTATGGAAATTGGCATACAGACTTCTGGTATTGAAATGAATAATTGATATCTTATTTCCGTCTCTGATTGTTGCATTGTATTGATTTTCAGTGTAATACCAGCAGCTGATATTGATGTTGCTGAAAAGATTATTTTCCGGATCAATATTATTTTCCATATCTTGTGTTTTATGCTCAGTATAAAGGAAAGTGTCCAGTTCTTGTGTCCAGTGTCCCGTCCTTGTGTCATGATTGTAAGTTGCTTTGATTGGCTCCCTCAGAATTTGTCCAGTTCCCCAATATCTCGGATGACCAGGATCTTGGCCTCTTCTGGAGATCCCTTCAGCTTTATGAATATTTTGCAGTTTTGTGTCCAAGTGTTCTGGATTTTCCCGTTTCCTCAGGAGTCTCGCCTTTCTTGCAATGTCTGCATTTTTTTTTGGTTAAGTGCTCATTTAGAAAAACGTCTGAGCCTTTCAGTTTCCTCCCTTGCTTTAACAGCTGCATTTTATACTTTCTGTTGGCAAATCTTATTATTAAAGCCGGTTTGTCTGTGTTGCTTCTCCGTGGGAGAGGGTGACATGCTTCGATGTTTGTACTTTTTACCTCTATCCCTTTGGAGTGCAGGAATGCTATCACCTGTTGCTCCACAGAGTTAGCATCCTCCTCGTTCTGCTCCTCTCCGTCTCCTCTCGCCACTGCTCCAGCATATGACCGGGGTTTAATCTGCAGTCCGGTCACAATGATGTTATTTATCTGGGTGTATTGCTCCAGATCCTCCACTCGGTTCTCGAGAAAGGCGATCCTCTTTGCCTTCTCCGTGTTCTGCAGCCACAGAACTTTGACCTCTTCCACCAGGTTCAGGATGGTCTTCTGCTGCATCCTGACAGCAGAGATTTCCTCACCCAGAAAGTCGAGGGTGAGGATGTCGTCAATCTCCTCAACCGTAGGAGCTCTCTTCGGGGGCATTGAGTTTGTTGTTGTTACGCAGCCCGCAGGTAGCTCTCGGCCCGCTCCCGCGCAGCCTCACTCCCGCGCAACCTCTCAGCCCGCTCTCGCGCAGCCTCGCTCCCACGCAACCTCTCAGCCCGCTCTAGCGCAGCCTCACTCTCGCGCAACCTCTCTCTTATTCACTGAAGGTGAAGTGAATATCGGTGATTATTATACATACAGGCCACTTTTTCCATGGAATAAAAACATGTATTCCCTTCTAGCAGGTTTATTGATGGCAAACAATACTGTTAACTTATCGCTTATCCTCCATGTATTACGCCACTCTCTCCAATGGAATATAAGTGTGCAATGCTGTTATAATATTGCACGTTGTCAAGACAACACAACGTCACACATGAAGATCCAATGACAAAACTTTTCTGTTGCGCATGCAGACAATCATTTCTTTGTCGGCCGAGAGACAAAGAAGACGGGGTTAATTCAGTGCTTGATTTAAGCACGAAATAAATAAACTGAAACTAAAGATGTGCTGAACACCCGAATGGCTACGAAACCATTATATATTTGTAAGGTTCACGAGATGTGGGTGGAGCACAGAGGACGGCAGGACAGAGACTGAGTTCGCAAAAACTCTTTTATTTTCACTTTTCAGCGGAAAATAGGTTTCTCTCTCAGCCATACACGCACGCACACACATTCCAGTTGTCTGGTTGTGGAGAGAGCTCCTCTGCTCTCGCTCTCCCTCCTTAAATAGCCCGGTTTACTGGGGAGAACACACACAAAACACAGATTAATCACACTCAGGTGAAGCGATTCTGCCACTTACCTTCCCCAACTCCGCCCTCCTGTCACAGACCGGCGCTTGACCACGCCCCCGCTGCCACATACCCCCACCGCCCGACTCAGGCCGGGCGCCCGTCCGGCCCGCAGCCGACTCCCCCCCCCCCCCTGACGGGAGAGGAAGTCCGCCACGACCATCTGCGCCCCCGGCCTGTGGACCACCTTGAAGTTGAAAGGTTGGAGCGCTAGATACCAACGGGTGATCCGTGCGTTGGCATCCTTCATGCGGTGGAGCCACTGGAGGGGCGCGTGGTCCGAACAGAGGGTGAAAGAGCGCCCCAGCAGGTAGTAGCGGAGGGCGAGGACCGCCCATTTGATCGCCAGACACTCTTTCTCAATGGTGCTGTAGCGCCCCTCACGCACCGACAGCTTCCGGCTGATGTATAATACTGGGCGGTCCTCTCCCCCCACCTGCTGGGACAAAACGGCCCCCAGCCCTCTGTCCGACGCATCCGTCTGTAACAAAAAAGGGAGAGAGAAGTCAGGGGAGTGTAAAAGTGGCCCCCCACACAGTGCAGCCTTTAGCTCAGAGAAAGCCCGCTGGCACTGCTCCGTCCACTGGACCGGATCTGGCGCCCCCTTTTTAGTGAGGTCAGTCAGCAGGCTGGTGACGTCCGAATAATTAGGTATAAACCTACGATAATAGCCAGCCAGCCCCAGGAACTGTCTCACCCCCTTTTTGGTCTTGGGCCTCGGGCAGGCCGCAATCGCTGCTGTCTTATTAATTTGGGGACGCACCTGCCCGTTACCCAAGTGGAAGCCCAGATACCGTACTTCCACCCGCCCAATCGCACACTTCTTCGGGTTGGCAGTGAGCCCCGCCCGCCTCAGCGACCTAAGGACGGCCCTCAGGTGTTGCAGGTGCCGCTGCCAGTCATTACTATAAATGATGATGTCATCCAAGTAAGCGGCTGCATAGGTGGCGTGGGGCCGGAGGATCCGGTCCATCAGCCGCTGAAACGTAGCGGGCGCCCCAAACAGCCCAAACGGAAGTGTGACGAACTGGTGTAAGCCGAACGGTGTGGAGAAGGCCGTTTTTTCCCGGGATAATGGAGTCAAGGGGATCTGCCAATATCCCTTCGTCAAATCCAGTGTCGAGTAAAAGCGAGCCGTGCCTAGTCGATCGAGCAGCTCATCAATACGAGGCATTGGGTACGCGTCGAATTTAGACACCGCGTTGACTTTTCTATAGTCCACACAGAACCGGACCGAGCCGTCGGCCTTGGGAACCAAGACCACCGGGCTGCTCCAGTCACTGTGGGACTCCTCGACGATGCCCATTTCGAGCATGGCCTGAAGTTCTTCCCGAACCACCTTTTTTTTGTGTTCGGGTAATCTATAAGGACGGCTACGCACTACCACCCCCGGGGGCATCTCTATGTGGTGTTCTATGAGGTTGGTGCAACCGGGCAGGGGCGAGAACACATCCGAAAACTCGGCCTGCAACTGGGCGACCTCCGTGAGTTGGGTCGGGGAGAGGTGGTCTCCACAGGGGACCGGAGAGGTGCGAGATGCCAATGACCCTTTTTGGACCTCCGGCCCCAGCTACGCCTTCTCCGGAACTACCGACACCAACGCCACGGGGACCTCCTCGTTCCAGAGCTTCAGCAGATTGAGGTGGTAGATCTGTAGCGCCCCCTCCCTGTCCGTTCGCCTAACCTCATAGTCGACGTCCCCGACTCGCCGTGTGACCTCGAAGGGCCCTTGCCACTTGGCGATTAATTTGGAGCTCGACGTGGGCAGCAGGACGAGTACCTTATCTCCCGGAGTGAACTCTCTAAGGCGCGTGCCCCTGTTGTACAGGCGGGTTTGCCGTTCCTGGGCCTGCCGCAAATTCTCCTGAGTTAAGTGGGTGAGCGTGTGGAGTTTTGCGCGCAGATCCATAACGTATTGAATTTCATTTTTGCTCTGCGAAGGTCCCTCCTCCCAATTTTCCCGCAGTACATCCAAGATGCCGTGCAGCTTACGCCCATACAATAATTCAAACGGGGAGAACCCCGTGGAGGCTTGGAGGACCTCTCGCACTGCAAACAACAAGGGTTCGAGCCACTTATCCCAGTTACGTGCGTCCTCACTTACGAATTTTTTGATAATATTCTTGAGGGTGCGGTTGAACCGTTCGACTAAACCGTCCGTCTGTGGGTGATACACGCTGGTGCGGATCGGCTTAATACCCAGTAGCCCATACAGTTCGGCCAGTGTTCGTGACATAAACGAGGTGCCTTGGTCAGTCAGAATCTCTTTCGGGATTCCGACCCGGGAGATGACGTGGAAGAGGGCCTCTGCAATACTACGTGCGGAGATATTGCGAAGGGGCACCGCTTCCGGGTATCGCGTTGCATAGTCCACCAGAACCAATATAAAGCGGTACCCTCGTGTTGACCGATCTAATGGCCCGACGAGATCCATCCCAATTCTTTCAAACGGGGTCTCGATTAATGGTAGGGGGCGCAAGGGCGCTTTTGGAATGGCCGCTGGATTTACTAACTGGCATTCGCGGCACGCCGTACACCACTTACGGACGTCGCCGCGAATCCCCGGCCAATAGAATCGGGCCATTATCCGGGCGAGTGTTTTATCCTGCCCGAGGTGTCCCACCATGGGATTAAAGTGAGCCGCCTGGAATACCAATTCCCGGCGGCTCTTTGGAATTAACAACTGGGTGACACGCTCCTTTGTCTGAGTGTCCTGCGTCACTCGGTACAACCTATCCTTTAAAATGGAAAAATAGGGGAAGGTCGGGGTGGCGTCTGGCTAGAGCGTTTGACCATCGATTACTCTCACTTGGTCAAACGCGTATCGCAGAGTCTCGTCTCGCGATTGTTCCAGTGGGAAGTCCGCGAGGGATTCCCCAATAGAAAGAGGAGGGGCCAGGGGCTCCTCACTCTGTCGCAGAGATGACGTAGACGGCTCTGCGACCGCAGCTCCAGCCAAAACGACACCGGGACCTCCCCCTGCTAACCGGCAGGACCCACTCTTTACTAGGTGTGCCATCAACCCCCGGAATTCCGGCCAATCAGTCCCCAAGATCAAAGAGTGGGTAAGGCGAGGATTAACCGCCGCCTTTACTATGGATTTGTCCCCTCTGAAATGTATGTGGACCGACACCAACGGGTAGCAGTGAACATCCCCGTGCACACACAACACCTTCACCCCTTGTGCTCCCCCCAATGCCTCGTCTTGCACCAGGCTTTGGCGGATCAAGGTCTGGTTGCAACCCGAATCCACCAACGCCTGATATGTCGCCCCTTGTACACTTACCGGTATGCGATACGCTCCGGCCTGATCGAGGGCAGCCTCTGGCGCGTCGGGGATCCGCACCACCGCCCCCACCTCCATCGCGACACACTGTTGCTGCAGGTGGCCCGGTTCCCCGCAGCGCCAGCAAACCGGCCCGGGCCTCCCCTCTGCAGCTGTGGTTTGGGGGTCACTCACCTGAGGGGGGGGGAGAGACAGACACAGAAGGGAGAAACGGGAGGGCACCACGGGTGCGGCGGGCCGGCTGGGGTGGAGCCAGCCCCCGCCTCCGTGGTGGGGGAATGGGGCGAGGACGGGACACGGGAGGAGGGGGAAGAGAGAGAGAGAGAGAGAAGAGGAGAGAGATGATGATGACATCCACTGTCCTGCCGCTGGGACAGCCACCAGATGATCCTCCGCCAGTCCTACAGCCTGATCCAGCGACGCCGGGCGGTGGCACTGGACCCACTCCGCGGTTCCGGCGGGTAGACGGGCGATGAACTGTTCCAGCGCCACCTGGTCGATGATCCCCTCGGCGTCGCGATCTTCGGCCCTCAGCCACCGCCAGCAGGCGTCCCGGAGCTGCTGGCCGAACGCGAACGGGCTGCCGACTTCTTCCATTCGCAGCGCGCGGAAGCGCTGGCGCTGCTGCTCTGGCGTGCGCCCCACGCGCTGGAGGACAGCCCGGCAAAGGTCGGCGTAGGCCAGCCGGTGGTCGGCGGGGAGCTGTAGTGCGGCTAACTGCGCCTCTCCCATCAGGAGGGGGAGGAGGCGCGCCGCGCGCTGCTCCATCGGCCACCCCGAGGCTTCGGCGACCTGTTCGAACAACGCGATGAATGCCTCGGGGTCGTCCTGCGGGCCCATCTTAGTCAAGGTGATGGGAGATGGGCCCGCGGCCGGGGCGCTGGTGGACCCCACCGACGCGAGGAGGCGCCGGAACGCCTCTCGGTCTTCCTGTTGAGCCAGCACCAGGGCTTCGAAGCGCTGCTCCTGCTCCTTCCGGAGCGTGACGAGTGCCTGGTGCTGGCTCTGCTGAGCCGTGGCGAGGGCGTGGATCAAGTCCGCGAACGGGGAGGATTCCATGGGGCTGCAGGACAGGTGCTCCACGTTCCTGGGTTTCGGCACCACTGTAAGGTTCACGAGATGTGGGTGGAGCACAGAGGACGGCAGGACAGAGACTGAGTTCGCAAAAACTCTTTTATTTTCACTTTTCAGCGGAAAATAGGTTTCTCTCTCAGCCACACACGCACGCACACACATTCCAGTTGTCTGGTTGTGGAGAGAGCTCCTCTGCTCTCGCTCTCCCTCCTTAAATAGCCCGGTTTACTGGGGAGAACACACACAAAACACAGATTAATCACACTCAGGTGAAGCGATTCTGCCACTTACCTTCCCCAACTCCGCCCTCCTGTCACAGACCGGCGCTTGACTACGCCCCCGCTGCCACAATATTCTTCATGCATATTTACAAGAGAAAAACATACCAACAGACATCGAAAAACTGGAAAAGAGAGCAATAGCAGAAATACTGTCAAAGTTCTACTTGGAGGTGAGGAAAAGTGACAGAGACTTTTACAAGAGGATTTCACTTGTGGACTTCACTCAGCAAAGCCCTTTTGTTTTGAACAATTGCAGTGTAACAATTAACAATGACCAAAAAAAACTGTGAACTTGAACTCATCTCATCTCATTATCTATAGCCGCTTTATCCTTCTACAGGGTCGCAGGCAAGCTGGAGCCTATCCCAGCTGACTACGGGCGAAAGGCGGGGTACACCCTGGACAAGTCGCCAGGTCATCACAGGGCTGACACATAGACACAGACAACCATTCACACTCACACCTACAGTCAATTTAGAGTCACCAGTTAAACTAACCTGCATGTCTTTGGACTGTGGGGGAAACCGGAGCACCCGGAGGAAGCCCACGCGGACACGCGGAGAACATGCAAACTCCACACAGAAAGGCCCACGCTGGCCCCGGGGCTCGAACCCAGGACCTTCTTGCTGTGAGGCGACAGCACTAACCACTACACCACCGTGCCGCCTGAACTTGAACTGTCAATCTGGATATACAGTGGTGCTTGAAAGTTTGTGAACCCTTTAGAATTTTCTATATTTCTGCATTAATATGACTTAAAACATCATCAGATTTTCACACAAGTCCTAAAAGTAGATAAAGAGAACCCAGTTAAACAAGTGAGACAAAAATATTATACTTGGTCATTTATTTATTGAGGAAAATGATCCAATATTACGGGGTGGCACGATGGTGTAGTGGTTAGCGCTGTCGCCTCACAGCAAGAAGGTCCGAGTTCGAGCCCCGTGGCCGGCGAGGGCCTTTCTGTGTGGAGTTTGCATGTTCTCCCCGTGTCCGCGTGGGTTTCCTCCAGGTGCTCCGGTTTCCCCCACAGTCCAAAGACATGCAGGTTAGGTTAACTGGTGACTCTAAATTGACCGTAGGTGTGAATGTGAGTGTGAATGGTTGTCTGTGTCTATGTGTCAGCCCTGTGATGACCTGGCGACTTGTCCAGGGTGTACCCCGCCTCTCGCCCGTAGTCAGCTGGGATAGGCTCCAGCTCGCCTGCGACCCTGTAGAACAGGATAAATCGGCTACAGATAATGAGATGAGATCCAATATTACATATCTGTGATTGGCAAAAGTATGTGAACCTCAAGGATTAGCAGTTAATTTGAAGGTGAAATTAGAGTCAGGTGTTTTCAATCAATGGGATGACAATCAGGTGTGAGCGGACACCCTGTTTTATTTCAGGAACAGGGATCTATCAAAGTCTGATCATCACAACACGTTTGTGGAAGTGTATCATGGCACGAACAAAGAAGATTTCTGAGGACCTCAGAAAAAGTGTTGTTGATGCTCATCAGGCTGGAAAAGGTTACAAAACCATATCTAAAGACTTTGGACTCCACCAATCCACAGTCAGACAGATTGTGTACAAATGGAGGAAATTCAAGACCACTGTTACCCTCCCTGGGAGTGGTTGACCAACAAAGATCACTCCCAGAGCAAGGCGTGTAATAGTCGGCAAGGTCACAAAGGACCTCAGGGTAACTTCTAAGCAACTGAAGGCCTCTCTCATGTTGGCTAATGTTAATGTTCATGAGTCCATCATCAGGAGAACACTGAACAATAATGGTGTGCATGGCAGGGCTGCAAGGAGAAAGCCACTGCTCTCCAAAAAGAACATTGCTGCTTGTCTGCAGTTTGTTAAAGATCATGTGGACAAGCCAGAAGGCTATTGGAAAATTGTTTTGTGGACGGATGAGACCAAAATAAAACTTTTCGGTTTAAATGAGAAGCGTTATGTTTGGAGAAAGGAAAACACTGTATTCCAGCACAAGAACCTTATCCTATCTGTGAAACATGGTGGTGGTAGTATCATGGTTTGGGCCTGTTTTGCTGCATCAGGGCCAGGACGGCTTGCCATCATTGATGGAACAATGAATTCTGAATTATACCAGCGGATTCTAAAGGAAAATGTCAAGACATCTGTCCATGAACTGAATCTCAAGAGAAGGTGGGTCATGCAGCAAGACAACGACCCTAAGCACACAAGTCGTTCTACCAAAGAATGGTTAAAGAAGAATAAAGTTAATGTTTTGGAATGGCCAAGTCAAAGTCCTGACCTTAATCCAATCGAAATGTTGTGGAAGGACCTGAAGCGATCAGTTCATGTGAGGAAACCCACCAATATCCCAGAGTTGAAGCTGTTCTGTATGGGGGAATGGGCTAAAATTCCTCCAAGGCGGTGTGCAGGACTGATCAACAGTTACCGGAAATGTTTAGTTGCAGTTATTGCTGCACAAGGGGGTCACACCAGATACTGAAAGCAAAGGTTCACATACTTTTGCCACTCACAGATATGTAATATTGGATCATTTTCCTCAATAAATAAATCACCAAGTATAATATTTTTGTCTCATTTGTTTAACTGGGTTCTCTTTATCTACTTTTAGGACTTGTGTGAAAATCTGATGATGTCTTAGGTCATATTCTCATCTCATCTCATTATCTCTAGCCGCTTTATCCTGTTCTACAGGGTCGCAGGCAAGCTGGAGCCTATCCCAGCTGACTACGGGCGAAAGACAGGGTACACCCTGGACAAGTCGCCTGGTCATCACAAGGCTGACACATAGACACAGACAACCATTCACACTCACATTCACACCTACGCTCAATTTAGAGTCACCAGTTAACCTAACCTGCATGTCTTTGGACTGTGGGGGAAACAGAGCACCCGGAGGAAACCCACGCGGACACGGGGAGAACATGCAAACTCTACACAGAAAGGCCCTCGCCGACCACTGGGCTCGAACCCGGACCTTCTTGCTGTGAGGCGACAGCGCTAACCACTACACCACCGTGCTGTCCTAAAAATAATCTCATTCTTTTTAAATATCACTGAACTCGTACAGAAAGATAACAGAGACACAAATTGTCTAGATTGTTGGTGGTTCTGACGGGTTTCAACACAACAGATATTTACCCTAAACAACTTGTTTGCATTTTGAATAGACACAAAGCAGTGCATTATGGGATTTCCAACTCAGCTACAAAATGGCAACGCTCCCAAAACACTGCCCTCTACAGTGAATCAGGTGCTGGTTCAGACACAGGATATCCATTTTTAACATCATTTCTACTTTCATGTCAGACAAATGAGATAAAAATAAACAAACACCACCTGGTGGCACAGTGTTATAGGAAAATAATCAGTGACTGGGTGCTACAATGAAGTGGAGTTATTTTTAATTTCCCAATAACCGTACACCCTGAAGTGTTTTATTCCTTTTATACCACAGCAAGCTGCTATTTTTTATTTTTACCTCAGCCGTAATGGAGTCAGCAGGGTGAGGTATTGTAATCAGTACGGTTTGTTTGTCTGTCTGTTAACAATCTAGCAGAGGTGGACAGTAACGAAGTACATTTACTTGAGTACTGTACATAAGTACACTTTTTGAGTGTCTGTACTTTACTTGAGTATCATTTTTTTTTGGAAACATGACTTTAACTTCACTACATTTGAAAGGCAAATATCGTACTTTTCACTCCACTACATTTCTATCAAGTTCCTCGTTACTCGTTACTATGAAGCAGCTTTGAAAGTGGATGCTTTTGGTTTTCTTTTCTAAAACGTGGTTGGTTTTTTTGCAGGTGACACTGAGACAGCCTATCAGTAATCACTAGGGTCACGTCACGTCCATAGACTGGATAAAATCAAGTTCAATGATTTCTCCGCAGCGTTATTTGAACACGATCAGTTGATGGCAGAACGGAAGGAGGTGGTTTTTCTGGAGAATGCATGCACCCATGGTTATACCTCGAACCCATGTTTCAGTTTTCTGAAAGGATTAAAGATTTATTTTGTTTTAAATGTTTTCTTTGTTTGCCGAAAACAAACCACATCACGGCCTACAAAAACTCGCCGTCCAACCTGCGGGAGCACATTGAGGTAGATAAACATTTTATTCCAAGAGAAAGCTTGCAATGAAGTTGTCTGTGCTTTTAGAGCTAGTGATAACGTTGCAATAGCTATGCAGTCTGGTTAGTCAAATGACTTTCTATGGATTTGCCCGCCAAGTTGCCGTAGCCTTGTCCACGGCTAACGTTAACACATAGCTAGTTAATTTGCACACTGTTAGTTAGCATGTAAAAATGGAGTTATGCTAACATGAATAACGTTAACTTATCTGAAGTTCTTTCAGAAATATACTTTAGCATAATTTTGCCAAATAAACAATGTAGAAACCTTTCTTTTCGAATAGCGTTAGATACCCAATATGATTTTGAGTTTGAAGAGTTTGCTAGCATGTCAGGTGGAGCTTCACTGACTAGCTAGCTTAACGTTAAACCACCATGACGGCACAGCATGCGTTCATTTTGTGAATTCACATTTCTGTCTTTGGTAACGGCATTAGGTTTTGTAAGCATTGTGGCAATAATACAACAATGCATTGACAGAAAATATACTTTTAATACTTACAGTGGTGCTTGAAAGTTTGTGAACCCTTTAGAATTTTCTATATTTCTGCATAAATAGGACCGAAAACATCATCAGATTTTCACACAAGTCCTAAAAGTAGATAAAGAGAACCCAGTTGAACAAATGAGACAAAATATTATACATGGTAGTTTGTGGAAGTGTATCATGGCACGAACAAAGGAGATTTCTGAGGACCTCAGAAAAAGCGTTGTTGATGCTCATCAGGCTGGAAAAGGTTACAAAACCATCTCTAAAGAGTTTGGACTCCACCAATCCACAATCAGACAGACTGTGTACAAATGGAGGAAATTCAAGACCATTATTACCCTCCTCAGGAGTGCTCGACCAATAAAGATCACTCCAAGAGCAAGGCGTGTAATAGTCGGTGAGGTCACAAAGGACCCCAGGGTAACTTCTAAGCAACTGAAGGCCTCTCTCACATTGGCTAATGTTAATGTTCATGAGTCCACCATCAGGAGAACACTGAACAACAATGGTGTGCATGGCAGGGTTGCAAGGAGAAAGCCACTGCTCTCCAAAAAGAAAATTGTTGCTCATTTGCAGTTTGCTAAAGATCATGTGGACAAGCCAGAAGGCTATTGGAAAAATGTTTTGTGGATGGATGAGACCAAAATAGAGAAGCGTTATGTTTGGAGAAAGTAAAACACTGCATTCCAGCATAAGAACCTTATCCCATCTGTGAAACATGGTGGTGGTAGTATCATGGTTTGGGCCTGTTTTGCTGCATCTGGGCCAGGACGGCTTGCCATCATGGATGGAACAATGAATTCTGAATTATACCAGCGAATTCTAAAGGAAAATGTCAAGACATCTGTCCATGAACTGAATCTCAAGAGAAGGTGGGTCATGCAGCAAGACAACAACCCTAAACACACAAGTCGTTCTACCAAAGAATGGTTAAAGAAGAATAAAGTTAATGTTTTGGAATGGCCAAGTCAAAGTCCTGACCTTAATCCAGTCGAAACGTTGTGGAAGGACCTGAAGTGAGCAGTTCATGTGAGGAAACCCACCAACATCCCAGAGTTGAAGCTGTTCTGTACGGAGGAATGGGCTAAAATTCCTCCAAGCCGGTGTGCAGGACTGATCAACAGTTACCGGAAACATTTAGTTGCAGTTATTGCTGCACAAGGGGGTCACACCAGATACTGAAAGCAAAGGTTCACATACTTTTGCCACTCACAGATATGTAATATTGGATCATTTTCCTCAATAAATAAATGACCAAGTATAATATTTTTGTCTCATTTGTTTAACTGGGTTCTCTTTATCTACTTTTAGGACTTGTGTGAAAATCTGATTATGTTTTAGGTCATATTTATGCAGAAATATAGAAAATTCTAAAGGGTTCACAAACTTTCAAGCACCACTGTAAGTATTTTTAAAAGCAAGTATGGTACTTCAGTACTTTAACTTGAGTACAAATTTGACTGTACAACTTTCACTTGTATCCGAGTAACATTTGACCAGTGGGATCTGTACTTTGACTTAAGTAATGAAGTTGGGTACTTTGTCCACCTCTGCAATCTAGTGTCGAGACGGTTGCACCGACTGACTTCAAATTTTCAGGGTAGGTGGGCAACGGTCTGTAGATTCATCTCATCTCATTATCTCTAGCTGCTTTATCCTTCTACAGGGTCGCAGGCAAGCTGGAGCCTATCCCAGCTGACTACAGGCGAAAAGCAGGGTACACCCTGGACAAGTCGCCAGGTCATCACAGGGCTGACGCATAGACACAGACAACCATTCACACTCATTCACACCTACGGTCAATTTAGAGTCACCAGTTAACCTAACCTGCATGTCTTTGGACTGTGGGTGAAACCGGAGCACCCGGAGGAAATCCACACGGACACGGGGAGAACATGCAAACTCTACACAGAAAGGCCCTCACTGGCCACAGGGCTCGAACCCGGACCTTCTTGCTGTGAGGAGACAGCGCTAACCACTACACCACCATGCCACCCAGTCTGTAGATTACCTGATTAAATTTTGTCGGTAATTGGGTCAAGGTGAAGGTCACCGTCACTGGAAAGTCAACCTTTCGGTCAAAATAACATTTTCCATTATAACTCAAAAACGGTTGCCAATAGACAGATCAGGGATCCCAGCAGTAATTGAAAAAAATAGAGGAATGTAAGAAACTATCAGCAGGGGTCAAGGGGGCTGCAAGCCCCCTGAAGCTGTTGAGATTTTAACATTTAAAGATGCTATAGAACACATTTTTTACATAGATTTAACATAGAAAAGCAACAGAATTTAACAATAATGTGCATCTATTTGATGCCATATTTTGTAATCAATGACATAAGTGGCAAAAAAAAAATTATTTATAAAAATTAGATGAAAATGTAGCTTTGAAGAATATACTTCTTCTAACCCGGACACTGTTCCGCTATCTCTTTTATGGATGATATCTTTTTTCCACGACATATTCAGGGCTGTGAAATTGTAAATAAGAAATCCGAGGAAAAGGGGGGGGGTTTGGCGGGCACAGCCCCCCAGCATAAGCCGGGGGTCTGGGGCCCGCAGGGCCCCAGACACCAAGCCATTTTAGGTGTTATATGGTGTATTCTGGGCATTTCCTGCAAGTAAAAAATTGATCTCAACAAGTAAATATTTGACTAGTCTTGGTCTTCATTTTGCCATATAAAATACCTATCAACAGTTTTCTCTTTTAAAATGAAAGATCCATGTAAAATACCTTGAAATATCTAATAAGTGCCTATGTATTTTATCTCTAAATCAAAATAAAAGTAAAAAAAATGTGTAAATAACAATTTAAAGAAATGTTAATAAAAGAAAACTTTGATAGGCCTTTCAAAATGACTTTGTGAAAAATCATGCTCAATATTTAAGTGAGAGATACCCGTTGTCTTCCAAATTACACTTAATTCTTGTATTATGTCCTGGCTTTTTCCAAGAATCTGTCACAATGTCTCGTCTACAGAGCAAAGGTTTTAAAAAACTAATGTTTCTTATCTATTATTTACATCTTTTCTTTTACTTCTGGCTCCTTCTATTCCTCTTTGCATCACTCCCAGCTATTTCTTTCAATTCATCTTTCAGTAAGGCTATTAGTTATTAGTTCTATAGTATTTGCATTCCTCTATTAAAGCTATTTACAAAATGTTCATAGTCTGTCAAACAGCATCTAATGAAAGTCTTTTAATTTTCTTTTCTTTAACACCATCTCTTTCAGTTTTGCAAACTTGTTCTTTTTCATCTTTTCCTTCAGTCTGTCTGTGTTCTTTTCTAGCCCTCTTTGCATCTCTCTCAAACACCTCCTTAGCTTTCCTTTTTGATGGCATCTTAACTATGTCTAATCTTGCACCCTGTAAGTACAAAATTCACATACGCGGTGCCAGGTCACACAATAGCTATTTTTAGCTCTGTCATGCACTCCTGAGCAGTGTTGCCAGATACTGCTGACGTTTTCCAGCCCAAAATACGTTCAAAACCTACCAAAATGCACTTGAAACTGCCTAATCTGGCAACACTGCTCCTGAGTCGCAGTCAAGACGTGTTCCACGCTCAGCTGGCATAAAACTCCGCGAGTCCGGCTGTATTGAGCCGCCAGTCTCGTGCAAGGCGATTAAAACCGACTAGACCCCCTCCCCCCCAATGATTTTTAATGCAAAAATAGACGTTTTGTGAAGATATTTTTTGCGACAGAATCCGTGGAAATTTCACAGCCCTGCATATTGAATTAAGTTCAACGTATTAGAAACAAAAGCACGAACGGAGTTAAAACACATTTTCTAGCAAATGGGCGCAGCCATATTGTTTTCTCGTTCTATCGCGTACAGTCTCGCGGTATTTAGATCAATTTAACTTCCGAGTGTTCCCAAATGTCAACGAGAACAAACGAAGCTGACAAAAACATCGCTAAACAAGCAAACCAAATCAGAACGTATTCTGCTGGTCATTTTACTTAAACAAATATATTTTTAATGGATATACAAGATAAAAAAAAAACAAACACCACTTTGGCTAGAAAAATAGCGGAATTCCGCTAAATAGCGGATGTCTGGGATCCCTGACAGATGTTTACTATTATGAGCATATAGGAACTCCCATATGGCCTTTCATTTGGCACCATGATCTTGACCCCCCCTCCTTACCTTTAACCCCCAACTGCTCATTTGGCACTATGATCTTTGACCTTGAAAGGTCAAACTGAAGGTCCCAGATTTTCAGAGAGCTGTAACTTGAAAATGGTTGATGGTAGACAGATATTTACCATTATCTACTTATAGTAAGTGCCATATGGGCTTTCATTTGGCACCATGATCTTTGACCTTGAGTGACCTTGAAAAGTCAAACTGAAGGTCATAGGTTTTCAAAGGGCTATAACTTTAAAATGGTTAATAATAGCCAGATGTTTAGCATTATCGACATACAAGTCCCATATGGACTTTCATTTGGCACCATGATCATTTAACTTGAATGACCTTGAAAGGTCAAACTCAAGGTCATGAGTTTTCAAAGGGCTATAACTTTACACCAACTGGCTTCAATTTTTCAGGGTAGGTGGCCAGTAGTCCATAAATTACCTGATTACATTTTGGGGGTGATCGGGTAAAGGTCAAGATCGGGTTTTTTTGCAATAACTTCGTTCAAATTCATCATTTTGAGTTCAAACCAAAACTTGCATCTTTCAGTTCTGCTTCCAACAATATGGTGGATGATGGGGTAGCTTGGGCAGTCGCTGTAGCAGTTGGGGGTTAAAGGTCATCAGTCAAAACATTTTCCATTATAACTCAAAAACAGTTGCCAATAGACAGATGGTTACTTTTATGAGCATATAGGAACTCCCATAGCCTTTCATTTGGCACCAACCTGAAAGGTCAAACTTATGGTCACGGATTTTCAGAGGGCTATATAACTTGAAAAGGTTGATGGCAGACAGATATTTACCATTATCAACTTATAGGAAGTGCCATATGGGCTTTCATCTGGCATCATGATCTAGAAAGGACAAACTGAAGGTCATGGATTTTCATAGGACTATAACCTGACAGCTGATGATTGAGAAATATTACCATCAACAACATATAGGTATAAAATAAGTGCTACCGGGCGAGGTTTGTTTTGCCTAGCAACACTTGGTAATTACACTCATTAAACTTGTGTTATGAAAAATCTGCAAAACAAATTAGCCTGTTATCGCTTATGCACTAACAGCAACAGTTGTTCGCTCATCAGCCATCAGTTTCTTCTCTTAAGAAAAAAAAAAAAAAAAAAATCACATATTGCCACCTTACAGAGAAACTAGTGTCCTGCTTCCTGAAGGAACATCTTTACCTCTTATACAGACACTGGAGACGCCTTCCAAAAATACTAAACATCTTTCAGAAAACTTCATAATCATGCTCATATGGAATATACCTCACAATTCCTTACACATCACATGACAACATTAATATAAAACCTTGTAGCTGATCCTACAGTCAAAGCTGCTGTCAGAGAACTTCAATCAGCATCAGGCCAATCAGATTAGGAAAAACAAGCAGCACTGTAGTGCGAGTAAGAAGAATACTACTTCCTGATGATTTTAGTTTTAAGAACAGAGGACAATGTTTATTCTATCCACATTCACTGGATATGAGCAACTGCATGCTCCGATTGGCTACTCTACTACTAGGATATCAGCTCATATACTGTAAAGAAAAACAAAATGGCAGAGCATGTTGCTGAACCAACCAAGGACAAAATATAAACTCTACTTGAAAACAAAACCCCAAAAAATAAAAAAGGGCAACAAAATTATGGAAAAAGTATTTCATGGTAAGAACATCTTTTGCTTTTCAAGAATCATTATCTCATTTTTCAGAAATTGCTACTGTCATTTTGCCAGTTTGTTCATTCATCTTTCAGCATTAAAACTTGAATATTTTTAAACTGGCTCAAAAATTACAGAACTGAAACGTCCAAGGAAGAATTCAACATCTAAAGCTGTTCTATACCTCAGCATGACAAGACAACAGTGCTTTCTACAAAAAAAAAAAAAACACTTAAGTCAATTCATGAAGCCATTCATTAGGTTAAGAAGTCTGCCTAAGTGGAAATGATTGTCAGACTTTCTGTAAAGAAAGTTATTTATCGAACCTGCAAAAAAAAAGTGAATATGGATATAATAAAACACCTATTCCACCCAATCTCACCGTACATGGCTTATTGCCGACTCAGTGCTATGCGTCTCGTCAGCCATCAGCTCATATACGACTATTTCATGGAATAACAAATATAACTGCAGCCGATTTACGTTAGAAGCACACACAACCCAATATGAATAGACCACCTTTTAATTATGGACAGAGGTCTGAATAATAGCAGGGTTAGAATTCACACAGTTGGATAGCACTCTGTCGTTACACGCTGAACAGCTGGTGTTTCTTTCAGAACAAATATGCAGTAGTGATGTAAAAAGCAATGGGGCAAGAAGGAAAAACTAAAAATGGATTCAAAAGTGAACCGCTTTCTTTGAATAATTAGAACCGAACTCATACGGGTTCACGTAAACAGGAATGCACAATATACACTCAACTTTATATTAAAAAAAAAACCCTATGAAAGGCTGGGATGAGTGAAGGCATCATCCTCTGAGCAACCAAATTCATTCAAATACAACATACTGAATCTCACCAAGTGTAAAAGAAAAAAAAAATTAAAAACAAATTTAAGCACTTCAGATTATCATTAGCGATGAAGGTAGACAAATCAAAGATTTTGGCCTTCAGCTACAAATCAAATGTGACTTCACTGAGTGTTTCAGAGAGGAAGCTGCTGAAGATCAAGTCTTTAACCATAACAGTTAAGTGATTCCTTGCAGTGCATCTAAGGCTCAAGTAGAAAGCAAGCCAAAAGGGCACCACAATCTAACACACGTCTGGAAATGCAGCAGTACAAAAGGCATTCATGGAGAACAATGTCTGAAGAAAGAGAAAAAAAAAAAAAAAAACTGTATGAAACCATCCCTGCTACTTTATTTCTGAATACAAAACCTCTACCAATAATTTGCTTCCAAGTAGCAAGAAGTCCTTTCAAAATTTTTTTTGTGTAAGATTTTCTCCTTTTTTCTAAAACAAGTAAAATTCAGTCCACAAGAGGTGAGTGGGATGGATGACAGTCTTCCATCATATCATCTGCTGAAGGATCCATTAGCATGCAAGCCTCGTAGCGAAGGGCCCGGAGAAGCAGGGCTCGGTGGCAGACTGGTCAGAGCTACCAATCGGGGAGCTTAAGCCAGAGCTGGAAAAGCCTCCGGGTCGTCCACGTTGGGGGCGGATCCACCGCTCGACTAAAGAGGGAAGAGATGAAGACATTTACAACGAATCGCTGAAAATACAGAGACAGGATGCTAACTAAGAAAAGTAACAGTTAAAGGAACACTAGTAATAGGGCTGTGCGATGTCCCCTTAATTGGCATCGACGATGTTTATAATAAATAAATAAATAAATTTTATTTATAATGCACTTTCTATTGTTAAAATCTCAAAGTGCTACAAAAAATAGATAAAAAGGGAAGTTAAAAAAAGAGTTGCAATAAAAAAGTGTTGCACTAAAAAAAAGCAGAGGCAATAAAATAAAAATGAAAAGAAGCAGAGGCAATAAAATAAAAATGAAAAGAAGGAACAAGATTAACAGTAGGCCAATTTAAAAAGATGTGTTTTTAAGTGTCTTTTAAAAGTTTCTGTAGGCTGTGGGGCCCTCAGATGGTCAGTGAGGGCGTTCCACAGCCTTGGAGCAGCACAGGAAAAGGCCCTGTCACCCATGCTGTGTAGTTTGGTTCTGGGTACGTGGAGGGTATTTGTGTTTGTGGACCGGAGGGAGCGTGTGTTGACCTGGGGGGTGAGGAGTTCTTGTAGGTAGTGGGGGGCATTTCCATTTATGCACTGGTGGGTGAGAAGTGAGACCTTGTACTGGATTCTGAAATGGACCGGGAGCCAGTGAAGGTTTTTTAGAATGGGGGTAATGTGTTCATGTTTGCGCACCCTCATCAGGATCCTGGCAGCAGAGTTCTGGATGTATTGAAGCCTCTGGATGTTCTTGCCAGGTATCCCGATGAGGAGTGCATTACAGTAGTCTAGTCTGGAGGAGACAAAGGCGTGGACGAGCTTCTCTGCATCTCCCAACAGATGTTTACAGTGCAAACATCGTGATGGACGATCATATCGTGGGCGGGGCGGGGGATTTTAATACCACATTATTAAATATATTATTATTATTAAAAGTATTAGATACTCATCCGAGGCTTTGGCACGTAAAGAAAAAAAAAAAAGCGCTAGGTGATGTGGAATATTTGGCCTTGATAACGGATATGTGGTCCAGCTGCAACATGATGCCCTACATGTCAGCTACCGTACATTATGTGGACCGAGAGTGGGCAATGCAGTCCAATTGCCTGCAGACGAGTTTCATGCCAGAGACACATTCAGCGGACAATTTAGAAGACGCATTGCGCGAGACACTTGCCGAATGGAAAATAGAGGAGAAAAAGATCGCCTGTATAACAACGGGGCGAATAATGTCACAGCCATCAGGCAATTGAAATGGCCGTGGTTAAGTTGTTTTGGGCACAATTTGAACCTGGCCATAACCAACTCGCTTGCGCAACAGAGGGCCAGTACAGACCGAGCGTTTGGAGTTTGCCGAGCAGTCAACACTGCGTTTGCGCACAGCTGGCTTCGGAGAAATGAGCTGTGCAAAGCGCAGGTGGAAATGAACCTCCCCGAGCACTCACTGATCACGGCAAGATATTAATCTGCTCTAACAATGAAAGACTAGTATTCAAACTATGAGAAGAAACTACACTTAAGCTATCACTCATTGTTTATTTACACCATATCAATTGAAGATGCATTTCGGCCTTTAGTGCGCACCTGAACGCGCTAATTTTTCCAATTTATTAGTGTTTGAATTATTGCACCAGCTTTTAAAATCATGATTTAATTTTTTTTTTTTTACTGTCTTTACATTTGTCAGAATCACCTTCATTCTTCCATTTGGTTTGACATTATGGCTTAGAGTGGACCATTTTGTGTCTGAAAGTAGGCCTATTTACCAGATTAAAGTTATTTGACTTCTGTCGAAGTCTGCGCTTCACTGCCGTTTGGGGTGCAATATTTCCCGACGAAAGTCGTTAGTGACTATTTGTTTGAACAACATGACAAATTTTACATTAAAAGTATAGTGTAGGCTAAAAAATGAAGTCAAAATTTATTATTAGTAGCATACTGTATTTGTGTAACCACGTTATGTTCACTAGCACGTCCCTGCACCATAGCCTACGTGAACAAGCGGTAATAGGATATTACTTTATAATGATTTATATAATTATGTATTTATAATTATATATATGTTATATAATATATTTATATATTAAACAAAACTAACTAACTAAACTAACTTTTTAGGTTAAATAGGCCCAGATGATACCATATATGCATGATTATGACAGGAGGGGGCGTGGTATCACGATGGTGGCTCTCCATCGTGATGGATGACCACCATCGTCGATGGACGATGGCATCGTCTATCGGCACAGCCCTAACTAGTAATGGTGCATAATTGGATTTGGAGTACAGTCAGTACAGGACACACCCAGTGTGAATTCTGGGTAAATTATCAAATGTATATTTTTTACTATATTGCTCAATTGTTGCATAAAGCACCAACCAGAGCTGTGTGTGTGGTTAAGATATCCGTTTTAATGCACAGTCCTTTGTTAACCAGCCCAAATGTAACCCTCCAAACCAGTTTTATGAAACTATGCACTGTAATTCTGTTGAAATTCATCAACTGACTAACCCAGCAAGTTCCTTTAGGCTGAGATGAAAGTGGAGCAAAGAAAAAAAATCCTGAACTTTTGAAAGTCAAACTAAGATGGGGGGCAACGTCCCCCGAAAAAATTTTAATAACACGCAAAACCCTGCATTTTAGTACTTATTTTCACTTAAACAAGTTATAACTTTTAAGCCTTTTTCCTTCATGTACATTAATGATTAACATGTCAAAAATATCAAATTTAATTCCCCTAGTTAATGAGTAATTTTCAGGAGTGCATTTAGAAAACACGGTGATTTTCCTGCTACACAGTTCATTACTTTGGGAAAAAAAAAAAAAAAACAGTTGAAGGTAAACTCAGCAAAATCTGAAAACAGTCTTGTTAAAAAGTAAAAGGTCTGTTAGTTTCTAAAGCTTTCAGGTTTCAATGTTGGGGACATTGAGCCTCGTTTATCAATCTTTTAGTAGAGTTGTGTGTTTGCAGAAGATAAAGTGAACTAAACATTTCCAATTCAGATTTATGCGAGTTGAAGCCAATTGTTTACATTAGTTCGTATTGTCTGTAAATTTAAACACGCCAATGAATACCAAATTTCTCATGTAAATCAGGGGCGTAGCTAGGATTTTTCAGGGGTGTGTGTGTCACACACTGACTGGCAGCCCGAGTGCATTATGTAACAAAAAATAATTACCATTGCTAGTTTTAGGCACCTTAGAAACCGGCTCTTCCACTATTGCTGTTTCTTCCACGTTTTCTTGATCCTGTGTTCTAGAAACGGCACTAAAACTTAGCTTTGAAGCCACTGTTTTGACATGGCGAATTAACAACACGAGGAAATACTTGTAATTCGCAACTAAAAAGACTGCAGCTACACTGTCGGCTTTTCCACCAAATCAGTTCCAGGGCTGGTTCGGAGCCAGTGCTGGTTCACAACTCGTTCAACTTGCGAGCCAGCTGAGAACCAGTTTGCTTTTCCATAGCTCGCGGTGCTAAGGGAAGCCACGTCATTACATCGCTGTATACGTCAGTTACGTCACTGCGTTTGCATAAACCTTGGCGTGAATATCAAAGCAAAAACACCATGGAGAAGAAGCAGCAGCAACAATAATAATAAATGACTTCGCGTTTGTACAGCTGCTGCTTCTCGTCGCTTAAAAATGGCGATCTTTCACGGTCTTATTGTTGCTGGTCTTAACAACTCCGCCCCCCGCTGACGTAAGCGGTTCTTTCCTCTGGCCCAGCAGAGAGTTGGTGCTAGCCTGGAACCGGTTTTTCTGGCCCCAGAGCCAGTTCTTTGTCAGTGGAAACAGAAAACCCGGTTCCAAACTAAGCACTGGCCCCGAACCAGCCCTGGAACTGCTTTGGTGGAAAAGGGGCAACTGGCAGCTTGAACATGCTTTCTAGTGTGATTGTGTTGCGCTTGCGCAGAATGGTGTCAGTCCTGCGTGCCTTAGCTCGTGCACCTGAAGGCGCGCCTTGGGCGCGCACGCCTAACGAGCTCCGGCGCACGTGCTGTCAAAGAACACCTGTCTTTAAATCAATGAACTATGTTTGGGCAATTTAAGGACTGCGCCCAGGCAAGGACGATGCAAAGTATTACGCCGCGTCTAGGAACGCGAAAAATAAATGTCCATTCGGAAAACTGGAGATTTTCAAGAGTTTTGTCAAATATCCGGATAAATCCGGAAGACTTTCATCTATATTTAAGGCCCGGTCCCACTGGCCGATGGACACAAAACGTATGCAAAAAGGACACAGCGGACGAGCAAAATTTCGGGGGTGGCTCTATCAGTTTTCATCCGCTCCAGAAATGGACAAAATTTGCGAAAACAGAACGGAAAAGAACGGACATGGGTAGTATATAGCGGGGATGTTAAACGCATGTTCATAGGAAGCCTAGCGGATGAAAGCGGATGGAAGTGGATGACAGCTCCGAAGGGGTTACCGGTGATAACTGAGAAGCGGACGCATAGCAGAAAGAGCAGATGCATAGCAGACGAAGGGGATGCATCACGTACGCCTAACGGAAACAAAGGGCATGTTGCGCGGATGTATATCAGATGCAGACCGTTCACTGCGCATGCGGGGGGTATGAATTGCGTCTGCTCCGCGGATATAAAGGGATGCAGCACGCACGCCGTCAGCATAAAGCGGAAAGACGTGCTGGCGGCTACATCGATACATCTCTACTACTAGATGATTTTCTCCCCCTTTTTATACAAAATATCGATTGTCCGCTAGGTGTCCTTCTACATACTCTAGACATACTCCAGACATCCTAAATATACGAGATACATCCCAGATATAAACGCTTTGTCCGTTTTGAATACTTTATATACGAGATGCATACGCTTACATCCTTTCTATTTCCGTGCTACTAACGATGAATAGACGTTTCATGTACCTTATCTTTACTCCCTCTTTCCGTTTTCAGCTGCAGCGGATGTGAGTTGCGAGGATGCCCAGAGGATGCAGAGAGGATACAGCAGACGTTTAACGGATGATAACGGACATAGAACGTTTGTTGCTCGTATATGTTGCGGATTTACATCGTACACGGCGGAAAGTTCATCCGTTCTAAAAGTTTTGTGCAGCTCAAAACTTTTTGCGCGGATGAAATCACAGTGGACGGATGCTCGATGGATAGAGCGTATGAAGCACGTATGCAATGAGTACACAACGGATGCATAGCGTTTTCCAACGGATGGCAAAGATTTTTTTACGTTTTACATCCTCTTTGCATCCGTAAGTGCAGTGGGACCGGGCCTTTAGGAGAGATTTGAGTAAAGCAGTTCTTTGCTCAAGACATAATCATCATAATAAAGGATTATGGTTGAAATAAATGTAAATTTATTTCTGAATCCAAATATATTTAAAGTAGCTTCAACTTTCAGAACGAGTTCTTATATAAAATGAAATTATTTCAACAAACAAGCAGCACAAATCCTGGTGGAGTCAAAAGCCTGGCCTATCTGGGAGCTTTGACTTGTATAAAAAATTTTTTTTTTAAAGTCTGATGCTCCATCATGAATAGAATAGAAAGCCTTTAGTGTCATTATACAAGTACAATGAGATTTAAAGCTTCACCAAAAAGTGCACACATAAATACTAAAACATAGGAAAATATGTACAATAAAACTAATATAAAACTACTACTAAAAAACTACTGACAACTATACATAAACTTGTGCAAGTCCCTGAAGGAACACAGGTGCAGAGCAGTAACAGGGTTGAGAATAAAGTGACTAGCTGCGTCAAGTGATAGAGGTAGCATTGGCATGTACAGACGCCTATTTTCAGTATGTAGGCAACTAAAAAACAGATGATCTGACTTGGTATGATAGTGCAATAAAGACAGTTTACAGCTAGCTATGATATTAACAGTGCAAATATGACAGTTTACAGTACTTAAAATGACAAAGGAAGAGGATGTCTAAGAACAGATGAACTGACTTGATACGATAGTGCAATATGACAGTCTTGTGACATTTACAGTGCAAATATGACAATTTACAGTCTGACCAGGAGAGACTAGGTTTGAGATCAACAGTAGTGACCAGCGTCTAGAACGTGGGTTTGATGCCTGGTTGCGAATGGCAGTCAGGGCACGGAGCCAAACCCTTTTTCACTTCTGGGTTGAATACCAGGATAGGCTAAACCTATATATTCCTATTTTCTATAGTTAGTACACATTTTCAGGGGGAATAGGAGATATTTAGGTGCGGAAAGCTGGTTGAGATGATGCCAAGAGTGTGGAGCTTCATCGTTTGCAATTTAAATCGGCTTGACAGTACGCCGCTGCATTGATGAACCTCACGTATGTTTGTCTGGGAGAACAGCGTGTTTTCATTTGGCCTTTAAAGACGTTTAAAAGTGTTACATCTACAGGGCTTTAACCAAAGTGCAGATACATGGCGTTCCGCCGCACTGTGCGACATCAGCGTCACACTGTCATTTGCACACCTAAAAAAAAAAAAAATCTATACCATAAATTGAACAATGCAGGGTACTTTCCGCACCTAAACATCTATCCCCCCCCCCCCCCCCCCCCCGAAAATGTGTAATAACTAGGGCTGTAACAATATGCGTATCGAAATCGCGATACGCAGAGCCACGATCCGTATCGCGATACAAGAAGGCAGAATCGCGGTACACCCTTTCAAACTTCTCCTCAGCCCAAAAACAGAGGCGCTTCCAAACTTCAATTTATGAATACTTTACTTTTTATTTAAATTACATTTTAAACTTACTTAAATTACTTTTATTTTTTAGATCTATTAGTAAGTCGTTTTTTCGCCGACCTGCGACAATCTTCCACGAGTCACGCAACGTCCACACTCGCCACTAGCAGAGCATTCATTTCTTTTAAGCGGTCGCCATTCTGGTTGCAACGCGGGGAGCGAATCTGTAAACAAGCAGCTCATTGGCTGGCTAGGTGTGCCACAAGCCAATCACAATCACTTGACCGGAAAGGCATGCAGTGTTGCCAGATTGGGCGGGTTTAGGTGCTTTTTGGCTGGTTTTGAACATATTTTGGGGTGGAAAACGTTAGCAATATCTGGCAACACTGAAGGCATGTCTGCTTGGGCGGAAGCCTTCTGCGGCAGTTACATTTTGACACGCGAGCAACGTTTCACTATAAAAATTCCGTAATTTCCATCTGTTTTCCGCGATCACAGAAAATCATTGGCCCTATGAGAGTGAGACAGTGAGAGAGCCACCCCCCCCAAAAAAAATCTTAACGGATTTACACGATTTGGAAAAATGACTTTTTCAGAACCGAAAAAAACAGAGCTTCCGGCTCAACAGTATTATTTTGAGAAATAAAACAGTCTTTGGATATACATTTGTTCATTTTTGCATACATATTAATCATTCTCTGCAGTGGTCTGAATTATTTGTTATTAAATAATGTAAGTAAGCAAATGTTAATAAGTCAAATTTACTACCTTAAAAACATTTTTTTAAAAAATTGTGAGTGTATCGAATCGTGGGTCAAAAATCGCGATACGAATCGAATCGTGAGTTGGGTGTATCGTTACAGCCCTAGTAATAACTATAGAAAATAGGAATATATAGGTCTAGCCTATCCTGGTATTCAACCCAGAAGTGAAAAAGGGTTTGGCTCCGTGCCCTGACTGCCATTCGCAACCAGGCATCAAACCCACGTTCTAGACGCTGGTCACTAGATGGAGCTGTTGCATGGTTTGCCCTCAATCCCCTATATTGTTCAATGTTACACACTTATTGTGCAATAAAATGTAATATTTCGCCAAATTGACTATTTTCATTTAAAATCTAATATTTTGCCCCCTGCAGACTCGACAGGGTAAAAAAAAAAAAGCAAATTTAATAATGCTGAATTGTGCAAATAAATATATTTTTTTTAAAAATCAGCCCGAGATGCCACCAGAATGCATCATTTGAAGTCTCCAATTTCAAAATTTTCCAGGGGCACACGTCCCCAGACCCCCCCCCCAGTAGTGGGCCCTCCAGGCCAGGGCTCCACATCAGTAGCACTGCTCTGATATTTTTCCCCCACCTGGGGAAAACCCTGATCTACACAAAACGAGTGTCGAGTCAAGAATAAATTACACTTACAGAATATATTGTTAATTTGTACGGTGTTGTGCTGGGTTTTTACTTTCAGCATTTTTTTTCCCCTTTTAAACGTCATGTGACGCAATGGAGCACTTGCATGTGACGTCACAGCCGATCCAGATTGTGACAGACGCCATCTTGTCGGTCAAACGCCATATTTCCGCCTTCTACTTCTGGTTCTACTTCTGCTTTTACTTCTACCTTTTCTTCTGGAAAACCCTACTATACACAATTCTACTACAACGGCTGCGGCTACAAGCTCTCCCTACCTGTGCACGTTTTTTGTGTGTATTTTTGCGTGTTGTTCGTCTGTACCGGACTTCAATATCCACTACAACCGTATGGACTTACTGGACATTGGTTTCCAGCAGAAAATGACGGTTTGTAGCGATTTCCATCGCATGCACAACATTCCGGACGAGATAGCGAGACCAGCGGGGTCTCCGTGGATTGTTATCGGGTCTGGCAGGCGAAGGAGGCAGCGTCGGGAGGGGAAGCAAAAGCGAGGCTGCAGGCAGAGCCGGCCTGTTGACTAAGCTCAGAAAACAGTCACTCAAACCTCCACTGCCAAGCCTCTACCTCTCCAACGCCAGATCCATGGTAAACAAGACGGACGATTTGGAATTACAGCTGGAATTACCTTATTCTATTCTATAATCGGCTGGTCAGTGCTATACTCAATACTTAAGTGACTTACCCGTCCAATGAGGATTGTTATTTTCTTGTTTACAAGATGCCACATCTGAGTCACTGACAAATCCTGAATTTCTGTAAAGATAACTGTCCAGAGATTTATAAGCACGCAGTGCTTCACCACTGAACAGCGAGGGAAAGTTAATGAGGTAATTATACACATCTGGGTATTCCACCTCTGGCAGTTCAATATCCACTGACACGCTCGTGAAAACTCTGTCCGGGAAGCCATAAGGGTCACTAATCTATAGATCGTTTATTTTAGACATATATCTAGTTATCTGTTCATTAGAAAAATGAGCCGTGTAGTCCGTTGGTTGAAATTGATCCATTCTGTACATGAGTGCAGCAATATTCAGCGGTGTTTTTGACTGACAAGATGGCGGTTGTGTACTTTCCGGTCACATGACTGCAAGATCTCTATACATCACACCAAACTCACATGTGCTGCCATCTCGGGTTTTTTAATGATCTTCATCACCGGTCTGTGTGTTTTGTTGTTACTTCCAGCTTACTGACTGTTGGTTCAAATCAGCCTGAAACTCATGATTCCCACCGAGTGGTCAAATCTCATGCTGACTTGGTTTTTCCCAATAAAACTGGCTTCACACTTTGCCGTCTCGCGCCTGCGAAAGATCGGCTCACTGAGGAAAATTTTGTATCCTTCCTAAAAATCAATGACTTTCCTAATTTTTTTTTTCATGGAGAAAAAATGAGGTGTATAAATATCAGTGACACTGCTCTGAAGAGAATTAAAAGTCTGACCCTCTGATACACAGCGTATTCGAGCACCGCCGTCGTTACACATGCTCAATGTCCACAATTTAAAGTCAACATACCTGCTAAAGTCTGGTTTTTAATGTTTAAAACACAAAGGATGGACCAATTTCATTGATGTATTACTTTTAAGCCTTCTCGGTGCATAACTGAAAGCAGCTTTATCTGTAATTCTTACCCTGATACTCAAAATTATCAAATCAATTTCTTTATTTTATTTTTGGCCTATTAATTTCTGATTAATAACCCCCACCAGGAATGGAAAATGATTGCTGGTTTGTCACTGGGCAGAAATGGAAATTTTATAAAAAAAACCACTAAATTTTCAAATGTTCATAACTTAAAAAAAAAAACACAAGTCTTTACAAAATTAAACAAGTTTTCAATTCAGATCTTCACGCTCTAATTTGATACATTACACAACTACTTAAAAAAAGTCCCGTCATTGCTAATTTAAAGCGTAATAGTTTTTACTTGTCCGCTTCAGTGTGTGGTCCTAACGATGGTCATCATTATGCAGCAGAAAATAGTAAAAATTAAGACTGGCGTGCAGAGATGTGTCACATTGACTACCAATGTGGTAAATTATTCTGTGCTTTAGTGTACCACATAACTGATATATGCAGTGTAACTCCCCATCAGATGACGACTCCACCCACCTTATCAGTCCTGCGCTCACGAGGCGGTCTGCCAGGTCCGCCCCCACGGGCTCCTCTTCCTCCACGAGGTCCTCCGCGGCCACGTCCAGGGCGGCCCAGGTCTCCGAAGTTGATCTCCAGCTGGGACGTGATGTCATTGGCGGGCTTGCGGAAGTGGTGATCGCTAGCGGAGTCATCTAATGGAGTCTGACCAACGAGAAGAGCAGCAGTTTTAATTTCATCTCATCTTTAAAGCAAATTTTTAGTGGTCTGAGATTTTGACCCGCTACAGATTACCGGGCTTTAAAATGTTCTATCGACTGGACAATTCTCATTTCGAAGCAACACGCACAAAAATCAAGCTCTAGCCTCTTTTTGCAAATGCCATTAGAAAAAAAGTATTTGTAATTACAAACGATATTAATAAAGAAAAGACGACGCGTCGGAGAGGGGATATTCAGCCACAGCGCTTACATCCTTGGTCTTGGACTTGTGCAGCAGGTATCCTTTCTTCCAGTCAGATCCATCATTGGCCTTGCGAAGGTTGAACTCGACCTTAGTTCTCTCTTTGTCCTGCTGGGCTTTCCATTCGTCTAGGGTCATCTCTTTAGCCCCTTCCTCCTTCACCTCCTCAACCTCGTTCTCCCTGAGACAAAACCACATCGAGACGTCAGCGTGCCTCCGGCGAGTTTATTATTAACAGAGGAACGGATCACTATCCTGATCCAGGTCTTACACGATTATAAATTACAATCAATTCACATGATTAAAGTACTGGAGCGTCTTCACGAACTACACATGGCTGTCAAACTAAATGTTCAGGGATTAAAGCAAAAAAAAAAATCCTGAGCCTGAACTTTTTAGACTCATGCAAGCGACTCTATTCACCATATGGCCAGTTGGTTGGAAGAGTTGGCACACAATATAGGCATACATGTTTTTTGTGGTTGCAGGGGTCGTAATATGCGACAAACACATTCACAGGGTCAAAAAGATTGCATGAATGATTGCAGACTAAGTTTGACTTTTGAAAATGCAATACCAAAAACGGCCAGTAGATGGCAAAAGTGCACCTCACCAAAATATGCTACATGTAGCATTTAGGATTTCTTTTGATATCAAGTTTTGCTGCTAAGCTTTGTCCTTAACAGGTTACAAATTGACCTACAATCACAAGGTGAACTGTTACAAGGGTATGTGAAATTCAGTCTAGCATTGGAAAAATAAAATCTTTGTAACCATTTAATTTAGGGTACATTAAAAGGATAGTGGTTTACTTTTTAAACAGTTTTAATAATTCAAATAATTCAACAATTTCAACATTTCAATAACTTAACTTTGTTCATCAGAAATAATGGCAAATTAAATAGATATTAATAGAAAATAGAAAGTCAAGTGTATAAATTATTTATACGCTATTTTTTTTTGACACAGATCGACCAGGGGTTGCGCGAGCGTAAAGGAGAGGTCGTGTTCTGCGAGAAATGCGCACACCCGTATTTTCAAGTCACATACACGGTCAGTTATGGATGCCAGTACATCAGATGTTGTTGCTCCTGGTAAGCGCATCGTGTGTGGGACAGCGCGAACAGCTGCTCTGTGAGCAGGGTCTGACTCGTGTCTAGGAAGAACCTTTTTGCCGCTGGATGCATATATGAGCTTCTTGGAGCACAGCGTGCAGAAGCAAGCGCCTGGCTCCCTCAACTTCCTACACCAACTGCTAAATGGCTTGCCATCTCGTCCAATCTCCTCCAGCCATGCCCAGCGCCATTTATTCTTCAGACCTTTATCTATGGCGAGGGTACTTTCCCCTGGCTTCATATACTGCATCGTCCCCACTCCATGAAATGCCGCTCTCTCTACTCCGAAGTTGCTCGAGGCACGTTGTGTTAAGACCCGCCCCGTTTTACTTCTGATTGGCTAATACTGTTAGTTTCAGAACCAGAGAGTTGCGCTTCTTTTCTATCATTGGCAGAGAATGAACACACTCGAAAGCCATGGGGTTACCGCCCGTTTTTTTCCTCCTAATAATATATTTTTTATATATACAGGGATGTGATTTGGGGCTGGTGAAATTATCTGAAAATTTTAGGCGGGGGTCTGGGGGCCGCAGGCCCCCAGCTGGTCCAGGGCAGCGCCCTGGTGGGGGGACAAGGGGGGAAGCCCCCCGAAGCTCCTGGGTTTTGGGGTTTTCTGACTTAAAAATTGTACTAAAATGGCAAGCAAACACACAAGAAAAAACTTGTCATGATTAACAAATTCAAGCCAATTTAATGGTCAACATGCAACTCTGACACACTCACGTGTGCACTCTCACTCGCGCTCTCTCTCACTCGCGCGCACACTCTCGCGCGCGCTCTCTCTCTCACACGTGCGCACTTTACGCTCGATCACGGAGGCTGCCATCTTAAAACTCTGTTTGAAGCGAGCTTACGTACAGCTATCTAACAAGCGCGTTCATTGGTTGTTACAGAGCGATGGGCCAATCACGTACCTCGTTTCATCTCAATGACGTAATTGCGTAAATGACGTAATTACGTCAATGAGATGAAACGAGGTACGTGATTGGCCCATCGATCTGTAACAAACAATGAATGCGCTCGCTTCAAACAAAGAGTTGAAAGATGGCAGCCTCCGTGATCGAGGTGTAAAGATGCAAATCCGAGGCTGCCATCTTTCAAACAAAGTCGGAACGAATAGGATACTAATGTAGATTTGAGGGAAAAATCGGAAACTTTTTTTTTCAAGTTTTGAGGTGAAAAAAGCGGAATTCCGCGAATTCGCGGAAAAATCACATCCCTGTATATATGAGTGATTCCATGCTTATGGGTACTGAAATGGGGACATGAACTTATTTTTAAAAATTCACCTAAATCCATTTCTTTTTTTACTATCAGGTCACAAAACATGTAATCTTTAATGAATGATATGTTAAAAGATAACTTTAATTTTCTGAGATGTAATAAAAACATATTTATATGCCAAAGTCAGAACGTAACAGAAGTGTTGTGGACATATAGATTCTCAATTTTAACAATGTAGAATTACTTTTTGAAACATAGGAAGGTAATGTTTTAGCAAATATAATTAATAAACATGTGTAGTAGAATAAACATACACATTCTTTCAATAAGATTAACATGGTATATAGCTAGATTGTAATTAATTTGTAACAGACGCGAGATGGACAATCGTAACAGAAGTAATGTAACAGACATCATTTTGGAATTCATAGGCTTGACTTTGGCATATAAATGTTTTTATTACATCTCAGAAAATTAAAGTTATCTTTTAACATATCATTCATTAAAGATTACATGTTTTGTGACCTGATGGTAAAAAAAGAAATGGTTTTAGGTGAATAAGTTCATGTCCCCATTTCAGTAAGTACCCATAAGCGTGGAATCACTCATTATATTATTATTATAATATATATATATATAAAAAATATATATATATAGCCCGCAGTCAAGCGCTGCACGCCGGAAATCCGGCAGGGGGCCGGAATACTTTAATTCCTGAATGTTCCATCTATACTACACACCTTCTGTTAAGCCAAACTGCCTTTTCACTTTTATTATAAGTGCCTGTTCTAATATGTGCAGCTGCACAAGCTGATCACAAACCCACCTAAACATCGTACTTAAATACCTTCCATATTTTATTGCTCTCCGTTTTAAACACAGCCGATATCTGGTTTCAGTGGAAACTCAAAATAGAGAGGATATTACAGCGCAGCATGAAGATATGAAGCTTATCTTCAACACGAGAAAAACGAAAAACTTCATATCTTCACGCTACTGTGTACTGTTCTTTATATTATATGGACACGCCCCAAAAAAGTAAGGAGATGAATTAATGCCATTTTGACAGAGGGAGTGACATCGTCAGAGTGAAATATCAGGAATTATTACACACACACACACACTTTCCATGGAATTAAAAAAAAAAGGGGGGGGGGGGGGGGGGTGTATTCCATCCCCTTCTGGCGGTTTTCATTCATTTGGTTTGATAGCATGCAGTATTGTTAGCATATCACTTATCCTACGTATATTACATCACACTACTCAATGGAAAAGGAGCAGTGAATATGGCTTACGATACTGCATGGTTGCCAAGACAACATGACATCACACGTTGGAGACCTAAAACTTCCGTGCTAGCGAATGACTGACAATTTGTAAACAAAACACGGCCGCCACGTTTGTGTCGTTAAACACGCAAAATTGAGAGAATTTTGAAAGGAAGACGTGCTGAACACCTGAAAGGAACGTGTATTATAAAATTGGCTGGCTTTTTTTTTTATGGTATATCAGATATATTCCATTCAGCTACACATCTTCGATTCATTCAATATCATACTCTCTAAATAAGTCACTCAGATCCGCAATGCATTTCGTATGAAAAATACAAGAGAAGATAAATGTTATATCTTCAAGCCAACGTGTGATTTTCTTTATTATATCGACACAATGAAACAAAAAACATACTCAAATTTATCAAAACTTCATAATATTGCATGGATGTCAAGACAACATGACATTACCCGTCGGAGACATAAAACGTCCGCACTAGCGGGTGACCAAATTTGTAAACCAACATGGCCGCCAGGTTTGCTTCGTTAAACACAGGAGATTGAGAGAATTTTGAAAGAGAAAGACACATTAAACACCCGAAAGGAATGTGTATGTATAATATTGGCTGGCTTTTTTTTTTTAAATGGCACATCAGATATATTCCATACAGCTACTCGTCTTCGACTCGTTCAGTATCATGCTAGCTGAATGGACTATACCCGATATACCACTCAACACCAGCCAATATTATTTAAATATGTCACTCAGATCCACGATGTATTTCGTATGAAAAACGTGAATTTTTCAGCACGAGAAAAACTTCATATCTTCAAGACAACGTGTGATTTTCTTTATTATATCAACACATTCACAAACAAAACAGCCAAATTTATCAAAACTATTCATCGATTTCCTCACGAGTGACACATTATTTACCAGCTGGGAGGTCTGTATTGTGAAATACCGTGACCGAGGTCTTGAAAGTACTGACCGAGGTCACGGTATTTCACCATACGGACTGACCTTAAGCTGGTAAATAATATTTTTTCTTCTTTAAAAAATTGTAACAGAAAACGAGAGCGCCCGAAAGGGAAAACCGAGCCGAGCCGCCATTTTGAACCCTCATTCATGGCTGTAATGCAAATGGCTTCCTCCTCGGTATACAAGTACACTTCCATGGCAGGAAATAAAATACATTTTGCTGCCTATGTAGTCCCCGATTTATACAAAATTGAGTCATTCAGCCATGTTTTTGCTCGGCGTTAACAAGTTAGAGGTTTTTAGCTTTCTCCTGAAATGTTTTCTTTTATTTCTTCTTCCTCAGGGTAGTAAAACTCGCTTTCGCTGTGAACACTTTCATTATTGCTATCCATGCTGTAAAATTAATGCTATTCTCCTGAGAAATGCTGGCAAAGATTTATAATATTTGACAATCTTATATTAAAATAAATAAATGTTGACCAAAAAAAAAAAAAAAGTCTACTACGTTTGTTGTGAACGAGCAAGTCACCAGAGGTCCGTAACCGGGGTCCGTATCGTAGGATACAGACCCGCCTGCCAGCCAATCAGAGCGCAGGATTTGCTGGAAACCACACAGCGAAAAAATAGAGATTTGTGTCTTGGATGGACCTCGTATGAAAAATGAGAGTGGTGCATCTCGCAGTAAAACACTCCTATCCATATCATATACCTAATTACATTATCTCACCTCAGGCTAATGACAATACTTTCACTGTCCTTTGAATTTTAATATCTTGATAGCTTTTATTTAAGTTTATTCTATTTCTAAACCCAAACTTAGTTTATTCTATTTATTTAACTATTTTACTTTAGTTAATTTAGTTATTTATTCACGCTGCACACACCGAGACCTGGGTAACTGCGTCTCGTTCTTATGTCACATGGTTGAATGACAATAAATCGGAGTCTGAATACACTCAAATCTTTTCACTTCAGACACAAGGGGCTACCTGATTTCTAGTCTATTACTGTTTTACTTTATTCAAAAGATCCTTTACTTTTCTCATACATACATACAGTGAAGGTCAGTATTCGAGTATTCAGGATAGCTAGTAGAACATTTAAAAACCAAGATATTTAATAGATTCGGTCCTTGTGCCAAGACACCCAAAGAAACACTAATTTGAGTCCTAACAAAACAAATTTGGGTGGAGGGGGAGAAAAAAAGAAGAGAAAAAAAAAATAAAGCCTGACATATACACACTTGTTCTCAGAGTCAGCAGGCGGGTGCTCTTCTCCCTCAGGGGTCTCCTCTGTGACATTTGACTGGTCAAGCTCACTGTAAAACAGAGAAAAGGTTTAACCAACCAACACTGCGTAACGCACAGCACACATTAATGCTTTTAGATAGGAAGTTCAGTTAATGTGTGTAGTTTGTGAAGTGACACGACTTGCACTGGAGCGTTTCGTTTAAACGTACACAGCAAGCATGATTTTTTTTTTTTTTGCTGCAAATCAAATCAACAGCAAATTTTTTTCCAATCATCAGTGGACCAATCTACCTCCATGGTGCAACTACAAATCATCCTGATACCTCTCTCGCCCTCTCACACACACAGAGTGTCTACTCGTCGCAGATTAATAACATTTAGACCCTGAGTCCAGGTGTACGGCTCTCCTGCTGTTACACTGACCTCAGTTCGTCCTTGACGGTGCCCCAGTTATGAGATCCTCCACCTCCTCGCTTTTCTTCTGGTTTGAGGCTGCTGAAACAAACACTCAGATTTAACTTTGAGATGAAGAAGCCATTCATTTATCAACTTCAGAAGCAAGAAAGATTTAAAGCAGTTTTAAAGGCACTGGAATCACTTACGACCGGTCGCTGCCGCTGTGCCTGTCGAATTCACGTTTTCCGCGCGAGTCGAATCCGTCGCTGCGGCCCATGCCTCTGCCTCGACCTCCACGGGCTCCTCTTCCTCCGCCACGGCCTCGGAACGGCCGCTCGCTAACAGACCTGAAAAGAAGAAATATGTTATAATCCACGGCTCATCCTAACAAACAATTGAACTTGGAAACTTAACCTGAGTGTTCATTTGGATCAACAGCCTTTTTTTTTTTTTAAATATGCATTAAAATCAGGCTTTATTCTCATCACTTGTACTGTAAAACGTTTTGCATGATTTGTAGCAATCCTCAGATATACAGTCAATTAAAGGGTGACCCTGAAGGGATAATTAACAGTTATTCCACGAAATCGAGTCATACTTGAGCTGACGAGGCGCGTAGCACTGCGCTATCTATAAGCAATGTACGACGAGATTGAGTAGAACAACTTTTCTTCTATCCACATTCACTGGATTTTGAGAAATGGTATTTAATCAAATTTGCAAAAAAAACTTGACAGCAATGACAACAACAATCTGTGAAAAATGCTATTATAATAATTCTTGAAAAATAAAAATACATGTTCTTACAATCAAATACTTTTATTCCATATTTTGTTGCCTTTTTTTTTTTTTAGTAGTTTTTTATTTCATCTTCAGTTGGTTCAGCAATACACTCCGCCATTTTTGTTTATCTCTACTCACGGTATATGAGCTGATATCCGAGTAACAGAGTAGCCAATCAGAGCACACGATTGCTCATATCCAGTGAATGTGGATAGAATAATTATTATTATAATAAATCTGTGCCAGTTCCTGACCATACAAAGTTTAATCAATCAAAACGCTGAATGCAACAGCACGAACAACCCAAACACTTTAAGGGACTAAACACTTATTTCTGAAAATTAGTTTGTAATTTTCAGATTTATAATTTGTCATGATTTAGTATGCTCATTTTATAACTGTTTGCTACAATTGTTCCTGAACTTTTTAGTACAAGTATTTTTGTCATGCATTTTGCTATATTAGAACTTTTGAACTTTTAACTTGCACTTAGCATTTTGCAATGCATGTATATCTGTATGTTTCTTAACTGTTGAAATGATGTGATGTGTTTTTAATTGGGGACCCCAGGAAGACTAGCGAACTGCTATGGCACAAGCTAATGGGGATCCTTTAATAAAATAAAATAATAGTCGTACTGCTTTAAAAGAGTTCTGTCTGTTTCAATCTGCTATTTACATTTTTCTGGGCCGGAAATTAGCTCCTCCCCAAGCCAGCACACAGTTGCTCATCTCTGACATTTCCATAAATGGCAAACCAAATCATAGTACAGCAAAGGGGGTGGAGTCAGAGGGAAAGGGACATCGATTAAAATTGGTACTATGTTATAAGACGCTATTTTCCATCTCACCAAAGCAGAGTGCATGACATGACACCCCCCACACACAGAGCATGGCTCATTTATTAGGCTCAGCACTGCATACACAGAGTTCACCATGTTGTAAAATTCATCCAAGTCTATATGAATTCTCAGGCATGCTTGTGCAATCCATTAGGTGTAGACCTGATTTCCTGATAAATAAATTGAAAAGAAGCAAGTCTCACTTTTCCACGGAGAAATCTCCACCCTCAGTTGGCTTGTCCTCAGCGGGTTTATCTGGTCGGCGCTCGCGTGGAGGCCTTCTCTCGGTGCGTCGTTCTGGCTGGGGACGACCCTCGCCCTGACCCCCCTGCTGATGCTGCTGAGATCCCTGCTGAGCCTGCTGCTCCGGCCGCCGGCCCATCCTCCTCATGCCTGAGAAACACACACAATGGACAGTTAAACCAAATGCATTTTCTTTTAAAAAACCCAGGTCAACTACGAATCCCAAAAGCAACTACTTTTGAATAGAGTTTGAGCATGCTTCAGTTTCATTATCTAATTAACGGTGATGCAACAGTGCAGCACCAGGTCACAGGAAGAGAGCTTGGTCTCCAGTCTACACACCAAAATAGCTTCCATGGCCAACACAGCTGTCCGTCTCTGCACCTGTCCGGCACTGACTAAATCTGACCCACTCACAGATCCTGATCTGCACCGGCATGGAAATAATTCACTTTGGGTCAGTGGATCAAATTGAACACACTGTATGCTCATTTTCTTCAAGTGTGTGTATACACACACACACAGGCCAAGCACATGTTCGAGCCTTTGGGTGTGTCTGTTACAAGAGCTGCCTGACACATGAAAATGGTCACACCCAAAAAAACTTGGACGAGAACATAACAGCACGCATGGCTGTGCACTAAAACAGTATTCATACTGTAATCAACTGCATCACGTGCACTTGCACTTTTGGGATCTTTAGTGATGGTGTTAAATCACAATGACAAGAAGCTGGACTTTTGTACATACAAATTAATTCTTTTTTTTTTTTATTCCTCGTGTGCTGTTTGCAGTAAACAGATGTTGACAGATAAATGCACAGATGCTTTGGAGGTCATCCAGACTGCATTATAAAGACTAATATTGCATCAATTAAACCATTTCCAAGCAGAATTAAAAAGCTAAAAAGCCTAACAAAGCTTTGAGGATATAAAAGTGAACTGTTTGTTGCCTTAAATGTAAAATATAGACAGACTCAAAATCGAGGTGGCTCTTGAACGCCTCCCTCCAACTACTGTTATTCCTATTAAAAATGGATTTTTTTTCCCCTTGAAGTTTGCATCAATTAAGGGTTGTTTTACAATCAGGGTAACGCAAGCTAAAAATCACATTTAACACTTATCTTCAATATCAAAAGGCTTGACTAAATAAACTTGGTTGTTTATTGTAGCCCTGTGATCGCTCTATTTACCATGCAAAAAACAAATTTGGTGATAACGTTATTTTTGGTGAATGTATGGCAATGTGTCATATTTAGCAAAATTACTCGTGTCATTTAGAAAAAGTGCTTGTTTGACCACAGGTAGCTCCAAAAGGGATGCACTTAAATCATTCTTTATACCATAAAACACATATTTGGTTCCATATCATTGGAAACATAGTTAAGTTGTAATGTTGAATGCCAGTAAGTTTTCAGACTATTTTGATCAAATTAGTATGTAATCATGTCAAAAAAATGTCCTCTCCGAGATGGCTAATTTTTCAATATAAAATAACATATCTAAAATGATTATTTTCATCCTAAAATGTGGTCAAGATATCGGGACGTAAATATTAGAGACAACTAACACAAAGCTTACAGCCTTAGATTTAAAAGCACTATGGAAGTAGTGGATTCTGAATTGTCAAAAAAAAAAAAAAAATGTCCTGTCTGAGAATCACTTCATTTGTTTCTCCCATCTTACAGCAGATTATACAAAACTACCATACAGACATGTCAAAAAATTACCTGAAATCTGTTCTTTAACTTGTCCTTCACTTAAAAACTGGTACAAGAACCAGTTTGAATCAATGTGAATTTTGGACCCCTGTGACACAAACTTTGTACCCTGATTGTAAAACAACCCTTAAACCATTTCCAAGCAGAATTAAAAAGCCTAAAAGCTTTGAGGATATAAAAGTGAACTGTTTGTTGCCTTAAATGCAAAATAGAATTAAACAGACAGACTCAAAATCAAGGTGGCTCTTGAACGCTTCCTTCCAATTAATATTGTTATTCCTATTTAAAAAAAAATGTCCCCCCTCCCCCAGAGTTTGCACCAATTAAACCATTTCCAATCAGAATTAAAAAGCCTAACAAAGCTTTGAAGATATAAAAGTGAACTGTTTGTCGCCTTAAATAAAAAATATAGACAGAGACTCAAAATCGAGGTGGCTCTTGAACACTTCCCTCCAACCACGAGGTCCCAAGAGTGTCTAGTTATTGCTAGCCTGAACGTTTTTTCTTCCAAAAAAAAAAAAAAGTAAAGTTTTTGGGACAAAAAAATAAGACGTTCTACCGTCCAACAGTCCTCATTGTACGTTTTCGGCGTCGACAGAAAAAAAATGGACGTCAAACTCCAAGTATTTTTTTGTTATCATGCTAGCTTAGCGTTTATGAAAAAGGAGGTCGCTTCCTAAATGGCGCGCGACCCCTTCCACACAAGCGCACTACACATGGAACTAGGATTCGACTGTGGAAATAGTGCACTCCGCGGACCAACACGGATCCGTTTAGGATTCGGCCCAGGTTGAAAAGTAGCTCAGCAGGCTAACGGCTAACGTGACAACATAAAAAAAAGAGGAGAGGCCCAGGTTCATTAGCAACAGGTTCGCTTAAAAAAACCCACACACACGGAAAAACAATGAACAATTTAAAAAGGCGTTAAGATGATGATAATAATGCAGCGAGGAGTTTGAATGTGGAAGAGCAGCCTGTTCGTCCTGGGGTGTGTTTATTTATGAGCAGTAAGCACAACCTCATGGCGTGTTTGGAGCGCGCGCGTGCAGCCATGAGGACCGAGTGCAGGAAGAGTAAATAATAAACAGTAAGAGCAGCAATAAACACAGCGCTCCTGCTGAGGAACCGCGCTCACCCTCCTTCTTCAGAGGCACAGGCGCCGTGGTCTCCTCCTTCTTATCGGGGAGAGGAGCTTTCCTGTCCTTCTGCGACTCTTTCCGGGGCTGCTTGGCAGCCTGAGCCGCGGTCTTGGCGGCCCCCGGAGCGGCCGCGTCCTTCTTCCTGCTCTCGGCCTGCTTTAACACCTCGAACGGATCCTCTTCATCATCAAATAACTGGTCGAACCGATTGGTCACGACGCAGCCGAAGCCTTCTTGCAGATGCCCGGGCATGATGGCGCCCCTTCAGCAGGATTCTCCTCCGATTCTACGAGGCTTGGTGCGAACTTCTCGCTGCTAGATGCCACAAGATGGCTGGAAAGGACCTTCACTTCTCTTCCGGCGCGATAGACATCCGGGGCCTGGAGCGCGGAGGATTCTGGGATGTGTAGTCACAACCAGGCGGAAAAGAGATGTTCTTTCTTTCTTTCTTTCTTTCTTTCTTTCTTTCCTTTTCTCTTTCTCTTTTTCTTTCTCTCTTTCTCTTTCTCTCGCTATCTTTTTCTTTCTTTCTCTCTCTTTCTTTCTCCTCTTTTTTTCTTTCTCTCTCTCTTTTTCTTTCTCTCCTCTTTCTCTCTCTCTTTTTCTTTCTCTCTTTTTCTTTCTCTTTCTTCTCTCTCTTCTCTTCTCTTTCTTTCTTTCTTTCTTTCTTTTTCTTTCTCTTTCTTTCTCTCTTGCTTTCTTTTTCTTTCTCTCTCTCTCTCTCGCTTTCTTTTTCTTTCTCTCTCGCTTTCTTTTTCTTTCTCTCTCTCTTTTTCTTTCTCTCTCTCTTTTTCTTTCTCTCTCTTTTTCTTTCTCTTTCTTCTCTCTCTTCTCTTTCTTTCTTTTTCTTTCTCTCTTGCTTTCTTTTTCTTTCTCTTTTTCTTTCTCTTTCTCTCTCCTCTTTCTTTTTTCTCTCTCTCTTCTTTCTTTTTCTTTCTTTCTCTTTCTTTCTCTCTTTTTCTTTCTCTCCTTCTCTTTCACTCTCTTTTTCTTTCTCTTTCTTCTCTCTCTTCTCTTTCTCTCTCGCTTTCTTTTTCTTTCTCTTTCTCTCTTCTCTTTCTTTTTTTTCTCTTTCTCTCTTCTTTCTTTCTCTCTCTTTCTTTCTTTCAGAATTCACACTAAAGTCAAATCAAGTGGTTTCCTTTACCATTCCTCTGTAGAGCTGCTTCTAAACCATACACTGGAACAAAATGTTGTTTCTCCAAAACCTAACAGTTCAGTGACACCAGATATTCTGTCACACATTCTACACTGCATTCCATACACAGCATTCTACGCTATGTTTGAGAACACTCTTTATAATATATTCCATACGCATTCTAGACTACATTCTGTAACACACACTCGGATTTTTTCCACAACACATTTTTTTTCCCCCGTGTCCGCGTGGGTTTCCTCTGGGTGCTCCGGTTTCCCCCACAGTCCAAAGACATGCAGGTTAGGTTAACTGGTGACTCTAAATTGACCGTAGGTGTGAATGTGAGTGTGAATGGTTGTCTGTGTCTATGTGTCAGCCCTGTGATGACCTGGCGACTTGTCCAGGGTGTACCCCGCCTTTCGCCCGTAGTCAGCTGGGATAGGCTCCAGCTTGCCTGCGACCCTGTAGAAGGATAAAGTGGCTAGAGATAATGAGATGAGATGAGATGAGATTTTTTTTTTCCCATGGTTTATTTTGATTTTTACAGTTACAACATCCATGCAAGAAATGAATCTGTAATTATAATATGCATGTATTGATATATGCTATTTCGATTGACAATACAGTCTTATACAAAAATAAAACAAAAACATCAATAAAGACAGACAATTATAAACTACACCCACACCTGAGCTTAGGCTGTGCTAATCAACTAATCAATAAAGTTAAGCTAAACCAAAACTATATGGGGGACAAAAAAAAAGAACAAACAAAGCAAATCCAAACAATACAGTAAGACAACAAAACAAAACCAAGCCCAAATAAACACAAACAAACAAAAACAAAAAAAGGGGGGGTTATGGTCTTAGGTCAAAAACAAATGTGTAAGGGATAAGGTCAAGGGTCAACTTTACCAGGTTATAGGCTTCTTCATGGCAATTGCTGAATTATGAAGCCTCTGGAGGCTGCAGGTCCAGGGAATCAAAAGGCTGCCAGACTTTCTCAAATTTTGACACAGCACCTCTCTTCAAGTGTCTAATCTTTTCAAGCTTTGAAAACAATAGCACATCTCTTATCCATAAGGAGTGTGAGGGAGGACGTTTAGCTTTCCAGTGAATCAAAATTAACCTCCTAGCTATGAGAAAAAGAAATGCAACAAAGTCTAATTTAGACCTGGATAATTTGACAGTGTCAGGGAGGACTCCAAACAAGGCTGCAACAGGGCATGGCTCTAATTGTATCTGCAACACACCTGAGACGGAAGAGAATACAGAACACCAGTATGTATATAAAGAGGGACATGTCCAAAACATATGCACCAGAGTGCCACAGTGCTGATGACATCTGTCATAAATTGGATCAGTGTTGGGATAAACACGGGATAGTCTAGCCTTTGTCCAGTACACACGGTGTAAAAGCTTACATTGAATTACCCCATGCCTAGCACACACTAAAGACGAGTGGACGCAGCCCAGAATAGACCCCCAGGCCAGTGCCAAATCCATCCCCAGATCTTGGGACCAGAGGGTTAAAAGGGATTGATCAGGAGAACATAGAGATAGTATAACTCTATACAGTGTGGATACCAGCCCCCTGATTAAGAGGAGCAACGTAAAAATCTTATCAATTGAAATATCTACAGGCATAATAGGAAAATCTGTGTATATGTTTCTATAAAAGTGTCGTACTTGTAAGTACTTAAAAAAATGAGCACGGGGAAGCTCAAATTTCTCAACTAGCTGTTCGAATGTAGCAAATACACCATCTACAAACAAGTTTCTTACTGTGACTAGGCCCTTCTGGTGCCACAGCCTGAAACCACCATGCTCCATAGAGGGGGGAACAGGGGGTTGTTAGCCTGGGCCCGCCCATCCTAAGTGTGACACAACACGGGGGGCTGTTGCAAACTTAGTCTGGCAAGGCAAGCTGTCTCCAGCTCTTCCAAGCTCCCGAAAAATCGGGAGCCAATCAACTTTGAGCATTTCCAACGGCCCTGGGTAGAGGCGTGTTCAAGGAAGTGACGTAGTAGAACTGCGACCGGAAGCCATAGATTGTTTACAGAATCTATGCCGGAAGCGCTTCATTCACTAGAAACATTACGAACATGGAGCAGCGGCAAGCCTTTGACACAGCGGTAGATGCTGTATTGAAAGCATTCAACGGGAAGTTCTCATTGAAAACGGAGCAAAGAGCAGCCCTGGAGGTATTTATTGAAAGGAAGGACGTTTTCGCCTTGTTCCCGACCGGCTTCGGTAAGAGTTTAATCTACCAGTTAGCCCCGCTGGTAGCCAAATCAATGGGGCTCAGCGAGAATCCTATCGTCGCGTCACATACGTCAGAGGAAAGAGTGATGTGATTGGTTTAAGCTTTGTCACAGCCTTTTCTGGCTTCGACCAGTAGCAAACTGAGGTATTTCAGGGAGGCGGGTCAACCACGTGCTTTGGGAAACGGTTGGGCTTAATATCTATGCCAGACCAATGCTCGCAGAGCTTTGAAGTTGCGTTAGCCAGACTAGGGGGTTGTAGCTAAGTGGCATATGGAGAGAAGGTGTTTTGACTCCCAAATGTTTACAGAACTGTTTCCAAAATGTGGATCTGACAAGTGTGTTCTTACCACGGTTAGAGGTTTTTAATAGAGGGGAGCAGGTGACTAGTGCATATAGAGTGTCAGGTGCACTTGAAAGGGCCTCCATCAGACACCAAGCAGGGGATTTCTCTGGATCTGCCCGCATCCAATACATGACTATCTGCAGGTTAGCTGCCCAGTAGTAAAATAAGAAATTGGGTAAAGCCATCCCTCCATCATTTTTAGATTTTTGTCTTGTGTAGCCTTGGGACCTTTTTGTCCCAAATGAACTGTGATATTGCCACATCCAAGCGATGGAAGAAAGATTTAGGGATAAACACTGGGATACACTGAAAGAAACCACAACACATTCTTAAAGCTGGAGCCTATCCCAGCTGACTATGGGCGAAAGGCGGGGTACACCCTGGACAAGTCGCCAGGTCATCACAGGGCTGACACAGACAACCATTCACACCTACAGTCAATTTAGAGTCACCAGTTAACCTAACCTGCATGTCTTTGGACTGTGGGGGAAACCGGAGCACCCGGAGGAAACCCACGTGGACACGGGGAGAACATGCAAACTCCACACAGAAAGGCCCCTGCTGGCCGCTGGGCTCGAACCCAGAACCTTCTTGTTGTGAGGCGACCGTGCTAACCACTTACACCAGGTGCCGCCCACCTACCTTATTGTCCGTGATGGGATATAATTTGTTAATTAATAAATAATTCATTGAAAAATTATTGTGTTGACTTGTCATTTCTTCTTCTCATGTCATACTCATGTAATCTATGAGTCATCCTGCCATTGTAATACCGGGACAAAGACCAAAGAAGAAATAAATATTAACACGTGCACACTAAATTGTTTGTTATTTATAAAGGAGCTGCTGGCTTTAGCTATGCGCTGTGTTATCTCATCATTGATGGTTGACGAGTTAGATAAGAAGCTAACCAGGTAGCAGAATTTCACAATGGACTTGAGAGGCACATGGTTAATGGTAATAACTGGATCTGTGTGGATTCAATTTGGAACTGGTTGATACATAACCTCCGTCTTCTTAAGGCTGACTGTCACACCAAACCTTTCAGATGCATGAGTGAGCGCACTTGTTATTTGCTAGATGTCCTCAAGCGTGTGAGCAACCAGGGTGCAATCATCTGCATAGAGAAGTTCACGAATCATCAAGGGCAGCGTCTTAGTACGGGATTGAAGGCGTCTAAGATTGAACAGGCCACCGTCTGTGCAAAACTGTATGTATACGCCCCTGTCCATGTCATGAAAGGCATCTAGTAGCATCAGTGAGAACACGACAGAGAAGAGAGTTGGAGTAAGAACACAGCCTTGCTTGGTTCCGTTTGTAACAGGAAATGGATCTGATAACTCCCCATACCCTTGTACTCGAACAAGCATCCCCTCGTGGAAGGACCTGATGATCGCTACGAACCTTTCAGGACATCCAAACTTTTGCAGGATTATCCAAAGGCTGTCACGGTTGATGGTGTCAAATGCCTTTATAAGATCTATAAATACCATGTAAAGGTCCATGTTCTGCTCTCTACATTTTTCTTGAATCTGCCTCATGGCAAAGATCATGTCGGCGGTTCTTCTCCGAGCCCTAAACCCGCATTGTGATTCAGGGAATATAGACTTGACCAGCTGCTCTAGCATCCTGTTTAGAGAGATGCGAGCCAGTATCTTCCCTGCGATGGAAAGAAGATATATGTCCCGGTGATTGTCGCATACAGTACGGTTGCCCTTGCGTTTGTAAAGGTGTACAATGGAAGCATCTTTAAACTCCTGAGGCACTACTCCTTCTTTCCAAATCCACGTGAACAGCTGGGTAAGTTTCTTACTCATATACATGCTGCCATGTTTGAATATCTCAGCCGGTATACCGTCAGTGCCGGGGGACTTCCCTGACGACATCTGTTGGATTGCTCTGGTAACCTCATCTAAGGATGGCGTCAGGTCTAACCTCTCCAGTATCTTCCGCTGAGGGATTGTATCTAGAGCTTCCTGTGACCTTGATGATGGCCGGTTGAGAAGGGTGTTAAAGTGTTCTGTCCAACGGTTTAAGATATCTGGCTTGTTAGTTAAGAGTGTCTCGCCATCGGATGATAGAACAAGTGAGCTACCACTGGTCCTAGGTCTGTACACAGCCCGAAGGCCTTCATAGAACTGCTTGGTATTGTGCTCGTCAGCCACTTCCTGAAACTCCGTTGCCTTCCTCTCCCACCATGTGTTCTTCATCTGGCGAAGTCTTTTCTGGACAGTGTGTTTCGCATCGAGGTATTGAGACTTCGCAGCAGCAGACGTTTTGTTCGTGATGTACATTTTGTGGGAACAATGCATTCTTTCTAGTAACTCAGAGCTTTTTATCATTTTTATCAAGCCAGTCTTGATGCTTGCGTTTGACAAAGCCTAGGACATCAACACTAGTGGAGTATACAGTGTCTCTGAACTGCTTCCAAGCTGTTTCAATGTCCATGTCATACATATGTTCTGGGAGGTCTGCATCTTCTATCTTTTCTTTTAGCTCTTTCTGTATAGATTCTTCCTTGAGTCGCGATATGTTTAGCTTCCATGATGGTTGAACTCTCCTTCTATGAGTCTTTGGAGGTACGCAGAGAGACATCGTGCTTCTTACCATCCAATGATCGGACCAGCAGTCAGCTCCACGCATTGATCTAGTAAGATTAACGTCTTGAGCATCCCTCTGCCTCGTAATGATGTAGTCCAGCATGTGCCACTGCTTGGACCAAGGATGCATCCACGTGGTCTTGTATTTGTCAGTCTGTTGAAAAACTGTGTTGGTGATGATAAGCTCGTGTTGGCTGCATTTCTCCAAGAGAAGAAGGCCATTTGCATTAGTCTTTCCAACTCCATGTTTGCCGACTACGTTCCTCCAGATGTCTGAATCACTTCCAACCAAGGCATTAAAGTCGCCGAGGATAATAAGCTTGTCGCTCCCAGGTGTTTCCCTTATTACCCTGGCCAAGTCTTCATAGAAAGCATCCTTCACTTCATCGGCATAGGTTATGGTTGGTGCATAGGCGCTAATTATGGTCGCATGGCGACCCTCTGAGAGACCAATATGGATACTCAGCAGTCTCTCACTGATGACCTTTGGAAGCACATCGAGTTGACGAGCAATACTAGTGCGAATGGCAAACCCAACGCCACCAGTTCTTGGTTCTCCAGCAGGTTTACCCTTCCAGAAGAAAGTATACCCTGCACCAACTTCTTCCAGACTGGACTCACCAGAGAGTCTAGTCTCACTTAACGTTGCAATGTCAATGTTGTACTTATCAAGTGTATTTGCTATAAGGGCCGTTCGGCGTTCGGGTCTGGTATCACTGTCCAGTAGAGTCCGGACATTCCATGTTGCAAAGTTCATCTTGTAATTCTGTGTGATTTTTTTTTTTGACCGTAAAGGTGGATGACCATCCAGGCACGGTTACCTGGCAGGGTTCATGTGGAGCAGGCAATGTTTAGGGTCCCTTTTCAGTACCTTTCCCCATGAGGAGAAAGCATCGCTGTCCCAAAAGAGGAATGCTCTGTTGCCCATGCAGGATATGAGTGCCGCATCTGCCCCAGTCTACGACAAACGACCATCACACGTGGGCTGCCTGAGTGCAGGGTTGTGACTAGGGACTCCCAGCAGCATCCTCTGCCTGTCCCCGTTGCCACTCCCTTACTGCCACAGGACTTGACGAATGGATTAAAAGATGGATCATCATCGATATGTCGCAGGATGACCTGCACTTGAGTGGATTATAGTGAGAAAGGTTTATGCGCTTCCAGTCCCACTCTCTCGTCCAGTACGTGCCATTTGCTATTTGGTGCAAAAGTTGCCACAAGATGAGCAACGCGCAAGGATGCAGGTTATTTTCGGACTGTCCTTCCCCTAGGTGGGTTGCCTTCCAAGGCTTGAGAGCCCCACCTGCCCTTTGTGTCTGCATGATGGCCATTGGCTCTTAAGGAGCTCATCCGCCCTTTGACAGGTCTTGTTTTTTGTCCTGCTGGGTGACATGCCACCCTCCTCACCAGTGAACCAAAGAGCACTGGTGGGGGAGCCGGTTTACACACCGACCACCCGTCCATGTGGCAGGTTGTACTGGGTTACAGTGTTACCAGTAGCAAAGCCAGCAAAAACTGACCCTGACCATGACAGGATACTTCACCTACAATGGATGTAGCTGAGGAGACGAAACAAACCGCACTGAATGCTCAGGGATGTTTGTTGGGAGAACATCAACAGATGCTTGTGGACCTCAACACCCGGATGGCACAGCTTGCAGATTTTATGTCGCAGGCCTTCCTTTCATGCCCTGAGATGTCTCCCAGCTCCGTAGCTCAGCTCCCCGTCCCGGAGAGATTCACCGGTGATGCTTGTGCCTGTAGAGGTTTTCAGCTTCAATGCTCTATGTATTTCTCTACCATGCCTAATCTCTCTGATGAACATAAAATTGCAACGTTTCTCTCATTTCTCACTGGTAAAGCGCTACAGTGGGCGAGCACCATGTGGATCAGTGGAGGACATCACACGACTTTGTACGAATGGTTCCTCAAACTCTTCAAGCAAGTCTTTGATCATGAACCAGAGGGAATGGAAGTTGGAGAGAGTCTTCTCAACATGAAGCAGGGTTCATGGAGTGTCGCCGAATATGCCCTTGACTTCAGAATTGTGGCAGCGGCAAGTGGATGGAATGAACCAGCACTTAAGGCCATGTTTCGCCAAGGTCTCTGTCCTGAGGTACTTAGTGAGATGGCATTGTAATGGAAACTTCTAATAAACACTTCAGCACACTTAGCAGTTGTCTTTTCAGTTATTTATTATAGTAGATCATATAAAACAGAGATATAAAATAGGAAAGGAAAAAGAAGAAGAATAGAAGAGAAGAAGACACCACTTCTGATGATGCCGAGAGTATGCGCACTCCGAGTTGTGTTTTAGTGGCTGTTATCTATTATACTCTAAAGGCATTCACTTACTGCTCGCGTCTTCACGTGATTGGCTCAAGATTTTCTATGATGCTTTGCTAAAGCGTGCACCTGGAATGCTCTGATATGTGCAGGCAGATGCGTAGTTAGGGAGAACTCAGGCACCCTGCTTATCACCATCAAGGCCACAGAAAGGTGATTACAACATGGGAAAAACAACTTTCTCAGTACACTAGGCCACTTGAGCTCAACACACAGAAACACAGAAAATAGGAATGTTCATCCACTAAATTTCCCTCACATTTCCCCCCTTTTTATCCTACAGGATAATAATTGCTAAAGAAAGAAATGTACAACCCCGATTCCAAAAAAGTTGGGACAAAGTACAAATTGTAAATAAAAACGGAATGCAATGATGTGGAAGTTTCAAAATTCCATATTTTATTCAGAATAGAACATAGATGACATATCAAATGTTTAAACTGAGAAAATGTATCATTTAAAGAGAAAAATTAGGTGATTTTAAATTTCATGACAACAACACATCTCAAAAAAGTTGGGACAAGGCCATGTTTACCACTGTGAGACATCCTCTTTTCTCTTTACAACAGTCTGTAAACGTCTGGGGACTGAGGAGACAAGTTGCTCAAGTTTAGGGATAGGAATGTTAACCCATTCTTGTCTAATGTAGGATTCTAGTTGCTCAACTGTCTTAGGTCTTTTTTGTCGTATTTTCCGTTTTATGATGCACCAAATGTTTTCTATGGGTGAAAGATCTGGACTACAGGCTGGCCAGTTCAGTACCCAGACCCTTCTTCTATGCAGCCATGATGTTGTAATTGATGCAGTATGTGGTTTGGCATTGTCATGTTGGAAAATGCAAGGTCTTCCCTGAAAGAGACGTCGTCTGGATGGGAGCATATGTTGCTCTAGAACCTGGATATACCTTTCAGCATTGATGGTGTCTTTCCAGATGTGTAAGCTGCCCATGCCACACGCACTAATGCAACCCCATACCATCAGAGATGCAGGCTTCTGAACCGAGCGCTGATAACAACTTGGTTCGTCCTTCTCCTCTTTAGTCCGCATGACATGGCGTCCCTGATTTCCATAAAGAACTTCAAATTTTGATTCGTCTGACCACAGAACAGTTTTCCACTTTGCCACAGTCCATTTTAAATGAGCCTTGGCCCAGAGAAGACATCTGCGCTTCTGGATCATGTTTAGATACGGCTTCTTCTTTGAACTATAGAGTTTTAGCTGGCAACGGCGGATGGCACGGTGAACTGTGTTCACAGATAATGTTCTCTGGAAATATTCCTGAGCCTATTTTGTGATTTCCAATACAGAAGCATGCCTGTATGTGATGCAGTGCCATCTAAGGGCCCGAAGATCACTGGCACCCAGTATGGTTTTCCGGCCTTGACCCTTACACACAGAGATTCTTCCAGATTCTCTGAATCTTTTGATGATATTATGTACTGTAGATGATGATATGTTCAAACTCTTTGCAATTTTACACTGTTGAACTCCTTTCTGATATTGCTCCACTATTTGTCGGTGCAGAATTAGAGGGATTGGTGATCTTCTTCCCATCTTTACTTCTGAGAGCCGCTGCCACTCCAAGATGCTCTTTTTATACCCAGTCATGTTAATGACCTATTGCCAATTGACCTAATGAGTTGCAATTTGGTCCTCCAGCTGTTCCTTTTTTGTACCTTTAACTTTTCCAGCCTCTTATTGCCCCTGTCCCAACTTTTTTGAGATGTGTTGCTGTCATGAAATTTCAAATGAGCCAATATTTGGCATGAAATTTCAAAATGTCTCACTTTTGACATTTGATATGTTGTCCATGTTCTATTGTGAATACAATATCAGTTTTTGAGATTTGTAAATTATTGCATTCCGTTTTTATTTACAATTTGCACTTTGTCCCAACTCTTTTGGAATCCGGGTTGTACACAATTTCAGTGGTAAGAGTTCCCAGAGAGATTCGACTTAACATGTCATTGAGTGTACAGGGATAATGCTAAGGCTGTTTTTGTAAGACATAGACATCTTAAGTTAATGCTAGCAAGCTATATACATAGATCAGGAAACAACAGAACAGGAAACAACCACAAATGAAAGTGTTTTAAGTTAGGGCTAATTTCATGTCAGCTGTGCTGATGTCATCGAACTGTGGGTTATGGTCTTCGTGTGGGTTTGGAGGCCAGTCAGGCAAGTCGTCTGGGTCTATTTTCACCATCTGGTAACCAATATTTGTCAGCTGCCTCTGAAACACAGACATACAACATTGACAGAAAACAGGGAGCAAACATAGCATCACAATCACTAAGCCCAGGACTGGTATGGTGATGGAATCAGAGTCTTCCATCCACTGAACCAACACCATCAGCTGTCTTCAACTCCTCCATGTTCATCTGCTTGTAACTGTTCAGCAACCTTGCACATCTTGTTCAGTGCCTCAGTGATGTTACCGAGTTAACCCTTGTCCTTCTTGACATTTGTTGGTGCTCAGAGGGCGGGCATGCCCTATCAGCCCTTGTCCCACCTCACCGGGACTTGGAGGAAACTTGAAACCCTAAGACTTATCTATCGGCTAGACACTGAAATACTCTTCCCTATTGAGGGTGCGTGCGTGATTGATGTGATACTTGCACTGTTTCATGCAGTGATGCCTTTCTTCCTCACAAGCTTTACTCAGTGTCTGGGCTACTTAGGCCTTCCTCTTCCTCCTGCTCAGACGGTTCAGGAACCCTCCTGCAGTGGTTAGCGTGGATCCACGTCACTCTGCCTGTGACCTTCACTGCCATTGGGGCCGTGAGCAGGACCTGGAATGAGCTATTTCACCGTGGCTTGTTCCACTTGGTTCGTTGGAAGTCCTTCACCACTATCCAATCCCCTGGTTGTAGATCGTGCAGAGGTCCCTCAGCGAGCTTGGGAAGTGCTTCTTTTACTTTGTTCTTTCCCGTCTCTGGGTCTCTGGAGGCTGAACCATCCACATAGAGGACCATGTCTGGATTTTCCAAAGGGTCGCTCTTTAAGTCATCTCTGTGCTGGCAAATGTGATGTCTTTTTCTCCAACAGAAGCAGGGAGACAGCATGTGGGACCAAAGGGTGAGGTTAGAATACCCCACAATATTTCTGGAAGCAGTTGCCGCCTTTTCAGCTGCAGCAACTGCACACAGGCAAACAGGAAGTCCAGCCGCCACTGGATCCAGCTTGCGGGAGAAGTAGGCTACAGGTCTCAATCTATCCCCGTACTTCTGCAAAAGAACAGAGGTCATGAAACCCTTCTTTTCATCTACAGTTTGAACAAATGGTTTCTTGGGGTCAGGCAGTCCCAGAGTGGGTGTGGTCTGCAGATCGCTCTTTAGGGACGTCAGGTGCATGCGGGACAGCTGCAGCATTGACTGCTTGCAGATCTTGGACAAACCTCCACTCATCGGGCTGGGATGGTTTTCTTGCCTTCTTAACTGGAAAAATAGGAGTGCGCACTGGAGAGTCCTGGCAAGGGACAGTTACACCTGCCTTCAGCAATGAATCAAAGACCGGTCTTATACCTGCAATTGCTTCTGGTTTGAGTGGGTACTGGGTCTGTTTAGGCCTGAAATCTGATTTGGGGGTGATCACCACTGGTTCAGCATTCTTTATTAGGCCGACATCATGTTTACCCTTCGCCCAAACGGAATTTGGAACTCCTGCCAATTTGGGGTGCACCTCTGCTGGAGTTATGCCTGTGGAAACAGAGACAAACAGGCTACTATGGCCGGGGTCCCCAGGATCCCGGTCATCAGTGGCTAATATTAAGCTGCGCTTAACATGCACACACATAGCATGAATTTGTTTGTAGACCCCAAGCTTTTGGCAAAACAACACACTAGGGTCCTCTGTTTGGGACCATTCATTGCCATTGACTGCGCACTTCTTGACCCATTCCCCCATGTCTTTCCAATGAGCGGCTCGTGGCTTTGCTAATGAGACATGGGGTATAGAATTAACGATGTCAAAGAAATCATGCTGGCAGCAGCTGACCTCAGAGTCCTCTGACACGAGGCCGCGTATAACATGTTTGAGAACACTGCGATGAACATTGATGCAGTTGTTCAGACAACGAGTAAAATGGACCTGCACAGCGCAATAATGTTTAGACCAATATGTAGTTTTGAGGGTCAATCTTTCACGTGCATGGGGGTCTGCAAACCAAGTCTTTTCAAACTCTACATCTTGCCCTTGGTGAACATGTGCTGTGCAATGCAATTCTCCCTCTTTCATATAATCTGTGTCAAATGATGAGGTGTTCAAGTGTGCAAGCTGTACAAGGTGTTTGGGAGTTTGTGTGAGTTGATCTGAGCAGAGCCGCCAGACATACACATACGGGGGCTTCAAAGACCATACTGCACACCACACATTTCACTTACTTCAATAGTTAGTCCATTTGGAGTGGATGTGAGATTTACTCCTAATTTGCACATTAAATCGCATGCTAACAAATTTACTGGACATGTATGTGAGATGAGGAATGAGTGGGACGTAACTATTCCTCCCTCGCTTTTACATGGGAGGTTGACTGAGAAAGTTTCAGTTACAGGTCGTCCTGAGATGCCCATCGTCTGAATTTAATTTGAGCTGAGCGGTGGGTCTACTGGAAGTACCCCATGTTGTATGACTGAGTGTCCTGCTCCAGAATCTACTAAAAAGGTTAACACATGCCCACATACAGTGAGGGACATACAAGGGAGTTTAGAGAAGGGAGTAGTTGTGTATTTTAACAAACTTAATGCAACTTCAGGTGTATCTATCTGGACTGGTGTATCGGGCGTTTCTGTGTAGTCTTGCTGTTGCATGCAGGTGCTGCTACTAATGTGTTTAATGTTATGTGAATGCTCCTGTCTATGTGCATGTGTATCATCAGGCGTGTGTGTGTTACCTCCCCTGTTCTCTGTGCGGGGCCCGTTCCCGGAGTCCGCCTGTCAGTCTGCTTTGCTGTACTCCTCATGGGGCCTCTGTTTGCTACTGTGGAGACAATCTCAAGCAATGTGTCCCTTCTGATTGCAGCTGTAGCAGGTTGTGCCTTTTATCCAGGACGGGTCACCCCAGGTCATCCTGCCTCAGCCCCTTCCTTGACCTCTTCCTCTAGGTCCAGGCTGAGCAGTCTGGAGAAGAGTGAGAGTGGAGGTGTGTAGGTCTTGGTCTCTTTGTGTTGACTTTGTCTTCTCCTTCTCTTTCAGCAGCCTTTCTGCATGCACAGCGTACTGCTTAATCTTGGTGAGGCTGGCGGTTTCCCACTGGAGACAGAGCTGCTTTACTGACTTGGCCACTGCTGGATTCATACCTTTCATGAAACTGTTCCGCAGGTGCGCTTCCCAGACCTCAGGAGTGCCTTCCACTCCAGCCAGGGTCACGGGTCTGGTCAGGCCACTGTGTTTCTCATGCGTGGTGGTGAGACGAGCGAGAAACACTGACACCACTTCTCCGTCTTCTTGCTTACACATACTGATCTTAGTCGTGTCTATGTTCAAGGGAAAAGCACTGTCCAGACGAGCACAGAGAGCAGTGATGGTATCTCTGTACTCACCATTGCCATCCGCTGGTCGGCTTCTGGCCGCTCTCTGGAAACCTTGTTCCAATCTATATCCATCTTGGTCATGAGTAGGCGGCGAAGTTCATGGGTGGTCGGTCGGAATTCTCTGCAAACATCAACAGTTCATTACCAAATATCTTTCCTCCTACCTCTCTCACGTTGGGAAGAGAAGCCATGCTTTCCTTGATATCAGCTGTCATCCAGGGTCTGTGGACTAGAAGCACGCTGTCAGCTCCAGCCACTTCCACCATTGAAAGATGAAGGACTTCAGACTTTAGGTTACAGCCTTGTGGACCCACTGGTGAGCATGTGGTCAGGTCCAGGAGGGTGTCTCTTCCGTCGCCATATGCAAGACCAGATTTCGTGTGTGATGGAGAAGCGAAGAGAGGCGCTGATGCTGGAGGCAGCTGGTAGAGATTCCAGAGGCTCTTTTTTTTTTTTTTGCTTTGTCTCGACTTCTCCCCCTTTCTGGGTGAAGCGCTTGTGGGAGTGATGCTCCGCCTTGCTGAGGAGACAGTGTGTCGGGGTGGTGGGGCAGACTCCAAGTCAGGATCCAGCTGAAATTTCAAACACTGAGAAGAGGGTGAGAGCCCTGCCTGTCATTTCTCTCTTTTGTACTCTCTCAAGTTTTTCTTCTTTCCATGCAGAAAACGCCCTCCAGTCCCCTAAGAACTTAACATTATCTGCAGACTCTTCTTTTTCCTTCCGTTTCAACTTTTCTTCTAACTGTTCTATCTGCCTGGGACTAAAACTGCCCTTCTCAGGGAATCTTAAGTCCTTTACCCATATGTCAAACTGTGCCAAATAATCCTCGCCATACGAGGTTTTCATAAACTGGATGTTTGGGCTGTCATAGGAACATCCAATTCTTATTATAGCACATGTAGCCTCAGGCTTACTTGCTTTTTCTTTTCTTTCCCTAACTTACCATTTCTGTTCTTCATTGTACACTGTTATATCAATAGGTTATGACAACAATGGCTGAGTTTTTACCAGGATCACAAGAAGAACAAGTTGGACTATGTCCAAAAATGCAACACAATAATCCTTTAGGTATGTTCTTATTAGCAGGGCTTTGAACCAGAATTTTTTTCCTATTGGTTCGTTCCGAACAGAAACGGAATTTTAACGTTTCCGGTTTTGGGTTCCACCATTAAATAGACGTTCCCGAACTGGTTAGAACAAAAAAATTTCGTTCCCGGAATGGTTAATTACGTTCCCTGTCAGCTGTTTAACAAATGGCTATAAAATTATGTCTCTGTCTCATCCAGCCAAATGTAGGCTAATTCTATTACAACCTTCATTAAATAAGACAAGAAATAATTCAAAACAATTATTATTTCAAATGTTGGCGATTTGGATTCTCAGTATGTCTTCCCATCTACACAAACAGAAAAAGTGCCAAAAATGAAAGATAATTCGTTTAGTGTGTTACCAAAGGCTAGTCAGGCCCTATGGAGGGCTACCGCATGACGTCACCGCGCCGCGAGATTTTGTTAGGCGCCATATTGGAAGACCAAGTACACATCTATGCAAGTACATACATACATAAAACAAACTACACCTGAAATGTAGCCAGGGCCGGTTCTGCCCTAATCTGGACCCGGGTGCAACATCGCGCAACCCCCCCCCCCCCCCCCCAAAAAAAAAAAAAAAACCAGTCTAAATCAGGACAACCATCACATAACTATAACTATAAACATTTTATATCAACTATTTTAACTAAATGGGCTATAATAAATAAGCCTGCAGGCAGCCACGGCGGGCTGCCTCAGAAAAGTAACCATTCAATGAGACAACTGAAAGCCTGCAGCCACGGCGGGCTGCCTTAAAAAGTAACCATTTGTCCTACCTTAAAACTCGTTTGCCTCCTTTTTTGTATTTTCAACCCTCCATTTATTTTCTTTCCTTTTCTGAAAACCCGATTTGTGTCCAGACATTTTGTTCTGCTACCAACGAACTAACTCGTCAGGTCTCGTCTCTCGAGTCCGCGATGATTCCTGTGGGAAGGGCAACAACTGATACATTTTTACAAACAGCCAATAGGGAGGTTGCATCGTTCAGGCTCTCCTTTGCTCAGACACTCAGTAATTCACTTATTATCACATGGAGACGTGATAGCAGTCCACCTTCCCGCACTCTCCATTCAGTCAGCGAACATCACACAGGAAGTGAACCCCAGCGGGTCATAGAAACTTGTGCAGGAGAAGAATGGCTTTTTTATTTGTAGGCTACGGAAACTTTGAGGAATGAAATAAAAATCGGTATTAACCGGTTACCATTATTTTTAATAAGCGTTTCTGTTCCGGAACATAAAAAATAATAAAGTTTCTGGTTTCGTTTCTGTTCCATGTGAAATAGAAAAAGTTCCCGGTTTTCGTTTTCGTTCCTTGAACCGGTTCAAAGCCCTGCTTATTAGTAAACAATTTATCTGACATTTGCCTTAAACTAAAGTAGGTATCATTTAGCACAACAACCTCAAAGACAACTCACGCATGTGTACAAAATCTATTTCTCTGTTTCAGAATTTGGAGGAGGACAGTACTCTGTTAATTCATCAATATTTTGCATGCACACCGGTGTGTCTTGGCGATTTCATGATCGAACCTCTCTATCCCGTTCCTACGACGGGCCAGTTGTTCACACAGAACAAAGGGTGCAAGATTAAATTCTTTCCCAGTTATGAATCGCTGAACGTGAATCCGTCGAAACACGCACCCGTACTTCCCCCCCCTCAAGTAGGTGAGCCGTTACCCAGTCGTCACCTAGGCGGATAATTCTCTTACACAACCCAATAAACTACTCGCGGTTTATTGTCTCAAAATTGTGTTTTATCCATTTCTGAAAACATATTGATGATACCACAGCTTAGCAGTCCTCCTGGGCTCAGACAAACTTCTGTCCATCTCTTATATCAATCTTTAAATACTGTTTCCACTAATTTCTTTACACAAGAATGCAAAGTTATCATTTACTGGTTCGGTGAGCCCTGACGGTCTGGTCTCTCGTCCGAGTTCTCACCTCCGCACCATAGCCATGGGAGTGTTCCATCGTCCGAGGATCAGATGCATAGGGCCCACTCAGGAACGCCAAATTGTAATGGAAACTTCTAATAAACACTTCAGAACGCTTAGCAGTTGTCTTTTCAGTTATTTATTATAGTAGATCATATAAAACAGAGATATAAAATAGGAAAGGAAAAAGAAGAGAAGAAGAGGACACCACCTCTGATGATGCCGAGAGTACGCGCACTTCGAGTTGTGTTTTAGTGGCTGTTATCTATTATACTCTAAAGGTATTTGCTTACTGCTCGCGTCTTCACGTGATTGGCTCAAGATTTTCTATGAAGCTTTGTTAAAGCATGCACCTGGAATGCTCTGATATGTGCAGGCAGATGCGTAGTTAGGGAGAACTCAGGCACCCTGCTCATCACCGCCAAGGCCACAGAAAGGCGATTACAACATGGGAAAAACAACTTTCTCAGTACACTAGGCCACTTGAGCTCAACACACAGAAACACAGAGAATAGGAATGTTCATCCACTAAATTTCCCTCACAGCATGTAGGGTTGAACAGTTAACTTTAGACTCCCTCATCGATCTAGTGATCTGATTGGACCACCTGCTAACCATTCGACCCTCTCTGAAGGAGACCTCCATACCCGTTCAACCGTCTGATGAAGCTACACCAATGGAGGTTTCCAACATACATTTGAATCATTCAGAACCTGAAAGAAGGAGAAAGGATGGTGTCTGTTTTTACTGTGGGAGTTCTGAACATCAAATTCGATAGTGCCCTATTTGCCCATCTCACTCCAATCCAGTGGAAGCCTCAACATGTACAGTGAGTCCTGAAAGAAAGTTTAATGCTCATTCATTTAAAGTACCAATGTTATTGAAGTTGCAGTCAGCCACACACGTTATGTCTCCCTTTGTTGACTCAGGGGCAGAGGGGAATTTCATCAGCAGCATGATCATCGAAAAGTATGACTTGCCCACAATCCCTCTGCAGAGTCCACTCAGCATCCGAGCCGTCGATGGAGGACCCATAAGTAACAGCTTCGTCACCACCCAAACTGCTCCCATTCACATCCATGAATTCTTCAATGGTCTCCCACATGCTTTCAGAACTGTCTTTCACGTTCACACCTATGCACTGCATCAATATCTGTTGAAAGTCCTCAATCAGATTCCATGGTTCAAATCCCAGAATGTTACCAGGACCTACAGGAAGTCTTCAGCAAGGGGAAGGCTTGTGGGCTACCGCCCCACCGACTGTATGATTGTGCCATAGACCTCCTGCCACGTATGTCACCCCTGCGGGGCTGAATCTATCCTCTTTCTCAGAAGGAGCATGCCACCATGGAGGAATACATCCAAGAAGCCCTTAACCAGGGTTATATTCATCCATCCAAATCCCCAGCCTCAGCAGACTTCTTCCTTGTGGAGAAACAAGGTGGTGGGCTCAGACTGTGCATAGATTACAGAGGTCTCAATCAAGTCACAGACAAATACCCCTATCCTCTTCCTCTTGACGCATCTGACACAGGAGTGGGAGGAGTCTTATCCCAATGTTGCGGCAAAAGACAAAAACTTCACCCTGTGGTGTTCTTTTCCAAAAAACTCACTGCTGCAGAGAGAAATTATGATGTCAGGAACCGTGAACTACTAGCCATCAAGCTTGCCCTTGAGGAATGGAGACACTGGCTAGAGGGAGCCACTCATCCCTTCGTAATCCTCACAGATCACAAGAATCTGGAGTATCTGAAGAAGGCTAAAAGATTAAACCCATGTCAGGCCAGATGGGCACTCTTTTTCACACATTTTAACTTCACCATCTCATTTCGTCCAGGCTCTAAAAACACGAGAGCAGATGCCCTGTCCCACACCTTCGTCTCAGATCATCAAGATCCCTCCACCCACCCAGTTCTCCCCTCCAAATGCTTTTTGCAGTCCATTACGTAGGACTTGGATCAGGAAATAAGCAAGTCTCAACCCAGGACTCTTTCAGTCAGTCTTCCACCAGGCCTTCTTTACGTACCCAAGTATCTCCGAGGGCGACTTATCACTTGGGCACACACATCTCCCACCACAGGACACCCTGGAAGCCATCGGATGCATCAAATGCTTAGGAACAACTACTGGTGGGAGAACATGCTCACAGAGATCAACCAGTTCAGCACATCATGTTCTGAGTGTGCACAAGCAAAGGTTCCACAAAATCCTCCAGTGGGTAAGCTTTGTCTGCTTCCAGTACCTCAGAGACCTTGATCACGCATAGCTATTGACTATATCACCAACTTACCACCATCACAGGGCAACACCACCATCATGGTGATAGTGGACAGGTTCTCCAAGGCACTGAGACTCTTCCCTCTTCCAGGCATTCCCACAGCACTCCAGACAGCAGAACTATTGTTCCAACAGGTGTTTAGATACTATGGTATCCCTGAGGACATAGTCAGTGACAGAGGTCCCCAGTTTATCTCACGCTTATGGACTTGCTTCATGGAACAACTCAGTGTTTCTGTAAGTCTAACATCAGGCTACCATCCCCAATCTAATGGCCAAGTGGAACAGGCCAATCAGGAAATCGGATGCTTCTTATGGATCTTCTGTATGAGAAACCAGGGGGACTGGTCTCGCTTCATCCCATGGGCCGAGTATGCACAGAACTCACTTAAGCACTCTGCAACTCAACTAACCCCCTTTCAGTGCATACTTGGCTACCAACCACCACTGTTACCCTGGGATGACTCACCAGTCCAAGTCCAGGCTGTGGAGGACTGGTTCTCTTGCAGCCAGACCATCTGGGAGGAGGTGCATCAATATATTGAGACTGTCAATGCCAAGTACAAGGAATATGCCGACAAGCACAGAAGTAGCAATCCAGAGTTCTGACCAGGTGACAGAGTGTGGGTGTCAACCAAGAACCTCAGAGAACCCAACATGTACCGAAAACTGCAAGCACGGTACATTGGTCCATTCAAGGTACTTTGATACATAAATGAAGTTTCCTACAGGTTAGAACTCCCCTCTCACAGCCAAATCTCCCCCACATTTCATGTCTCCTGTTTAAAACCTGCCATTTCAGGTCTACTTGCTGAAAACTTCCCAGTCCAAGCATATCCACCACTAAGCCTCAAGGATGAACCCATCTACCAAGTCAATAGGTTACTCGACTCCAGATGCAGAGGAGGTCAGGTTGAGTATTTGGTAGACTGGGAGGGCTGTGGGCCTGAGGAACGAAGCTGGGTGGCAGCCAAGGACATCTTGGACCCCTTGTTAAAACAGGAATTCCATGCTCAACATCCAGACAAACCTGAACCTAGGGGGAGAGGGCACCCCAGGAAGACTGAGCTCCTTGGGGGGGGGGTTCTGTCAGTAGGAGTATTGAGAACATCTGCGCTGAACAAACTATAAATATGGCCACCCAAAACTACGATGCCCATGAGCCACAGCGCACCCTGTCACCAGAGTATTGAACACAGCTGAAGTTCATCTGTAATCATCACAATGCTACTTAAACCCCTCTCTCACTAACACTCACTGCGAAGTATCGTTGTGTGTTCTCCAGTGCATACCGAGCCTTATCTGTCTGACTGCCTCTTGTTATTATGATTCTCACTATCCTTCCTCATTTATTCTCCCTGCCTTGTCTACGTTGTCCTGTTCGCCAATCGACCAACCCTTGTCTGTCCACGACCATGATTCTTGTTTCACAATTTGGCTTCATTACTGCATGTCCCCCACATTCCTCTGCAATTACATCTCTAAGTGCCTGCACCATAACAACAGTAAATGTATAGGACAGTAAATACACAGGACAGTAAATACACAAATGAATTTAAGTACAAAAAAAAGATCTTTTCACGATATTCCAATATTTTGAGATGCAAAAGTGTGTGTATAATATATAAATTACACGGTTATGTGATGATATGAAGTTTATCTTCGAGTGGTGAACATTCACGAGTGATTGAAGCAAACAAATGAAAATAATTTTGACATGAGAAGATGAACTTCATATCTTCATGCAACTTTGTAATGTTCTTCGTATTATTTGGACACATCCACACAAAAGAAAATGTATGGCTGTCATACTAAATGTTCCATCTATGCTACACACCTCCTGTTAGCACAAACTGCCTTTTCACTTTTATTGCAAGTGCTTGTTCTAGTATGTGCAGCTGCACAAGTTGATCACAAACCCACCTAAACACTGTACTTAAATACTGTCAATATTTTATTGATCTCCATTTAAAACACTGCCGATATCTGGTTTCAGTGGAAACTCAAATACAAAGGATATTACAGCATTGTGTGATGATATGAAGTTTATCTACGAGTGGTGAATGCATAGATCACGAGTGAGCGAAGTGAACGAATTATATATTTTTCAATCTGAGAAGATAAACTTCATGTCTTCGTTCCACCAGGTAATGTTCTTGATATTACAGTGTCTTGCAAAAGTATTCATCCCCATTTGTGTTTGTCCTGTTTTGTTGCATTACAAGCTGGAATTAAAATGGATTTTTGGAGCGTGAGCACCATTTGATTTACACAACATGCCTATCTCTTTAAAGCTGTCTCTACCAAGTCTCTTGGGATATGTCTCTATTAGCTTAGCACATCTAGCCACTGGAATTTTTGCCCATTCCTCAAGGCAATACTGCTCCAACTCCTTCAAGTTAGATGGGTTGCGTTGGTGTACAGCAATCTTCAAGTTATGCCACAGATTCTCAATTGGATTGAGGTCTGGGCTTTGACTAGGCCATTCCAAGACATTTAAATGTTTCCCTTTAAACCACTCCAGTGTAGCTTTAGCAGTATGTTTAGGGTCATTGTTCTGCTAGACCGTGAACCTTCATCCCAGTCTCAAACCTCTGGCTGACTCAAACAGGTTTTTGTTAAGGGTGGTGAGATGTGGTGAGTAGGATCCAAGAGCAGAACACAGACCAGTAAATCCAATAATAAAAAAGATTTAATAGGAGTAAAAAATAAACCAAAAATAATCCAGAAAAAACTAGGGACAAAAAAACGAGGCAGGCAAGGACAAAAAAAACACTAGCATAAAAAATAGTCCAGACAAAAAAACTTGAGACAGAAATGCAACACAACAAACATGAAAAAAGACAAAAACGTAGTGCAAAAAACTGTGACAAGAAACAGGCAAAACAGAGAGCAAAAATCCAAGAAGCAATAATGGCACAGCGACGACGTGAAAAACCAAGGAGACGTTCTGGCAAGGTCCCCTTCTGAGAACGGCCTTTTTATACACAGCAGAGCAAACCAGGAAGTGAATGCCGGCAAGATAAAAGTTCCGTCCCGGATCTGGATTAGCGCTGAACTGGGAGATAATAAATCTCCAGAGTGGAAGTCCGGGGTGGAGCGTGACATTTTTCCTCCAGAACTGCCTTGTATTTAGTGCCATCCATCTTTCCTTCAGTCCTGACCAGCTTTCCTGTCCCTGCAGATGAAAAACATCCCAACAGCATGATGCTGCCACCACCATGCTTCACTGTAGGAATGGTGTTCTCAGGGTGCTGGGTTTGCGCCACACATGGCATGTCCCATGATGGCCAAAAAGATCAACTTTAGTCTCATTTTATCAGAGAATCTTCTTCCATGGGTTTGGGGAGTCTGCCACATGCTGTTGGGCAAACTCCAAGCGTCTTTTCTTATTTTTTTTCTTTAAGCAATGTTTTTTTTTTTTTCTGGCCACCCTTCCATAAAGCCCTGCTGTGTGGAGTGGATGGCTTAAAGTGGTCCTATGGACAGATACTCCCATCTCTGCTGTGGATCTTTGCAACTCCTTTGGTGTTATCTTTGGTGTCTTTGTTGCATCTCTGATTAATGCCCTCCTTGCTCGGTCTGTGAGTTTTGGTGGGTGGCCTTCTCTTGTCAGGTTTGTAGTGGTGCCATATTCTTATTTTGCTATAATGGATTTAATGGTGCTCCGTGGGATATTCAAAGTTTGGGATATTTTTTTATAACCCAACCCTGATCTATACTTCTCCACAACTTTGTCTCTGACCTGTTTGGAGGATCCTTGGTTTTCATGTTGCTTGCTTAGTAGTGTTGCAGAGTCAGGGTCCTTCCAGAACAGGTTGATTTATACAGACATAATGTGACAGGGGCAGCATGGTGGTATAGTGGTTAGCGCTGTCGCCTTACAGCAAGAAGGTCCGGGTTTGAGCCCTGTGGCCGGCGAGGGCCTTTCTGTGCGAAGTTTGCATGTTCTCCCCGTGTCTGTGTGGGTTTCCTCCAGGTGCTCTGGTTTCCCCCACAGTCCAAAGACATGTAGGTTAGGTTAACTGGTGACTCTAAATTGACCGTAGGTGTGAATGTGAGTGTGAATGGTTGTCTGTGTCTGTGTCTATGTGTCAGCCCTGTGATGACCTGGCGACTTGTCCAGGGTGTACCCCGCCTTTCGCCCGTTGTCAGCTGGGATAGGCTCCAGCTTGCCTGCGACCCTGCAGAACAGGATAAAGCGGCTAAAGATAATGAGAATGAGATGATAATGTGACAGGGGCGGCACGGTGGTGTAGTGGTCAGCGCTGTCGCCTCACAGCAAGAAGGTCTGGGTTCAAACCCTGTGGCCGACAAGGGCCTTTCTGTGCGGAGTTTGCATGTTCTCCCTGTGTCCGTGTGGGTTTCCTCCGGGTGCTCCGGTTTCTCCCACAGTCCAAAGACATGCAGGTTAGGTTAACTGGTGACTCTAAATTGACCATAGGTGTGAATGGTTGTCTGTGTCTATGGTGGTGTTTACATTAGACCGTATCTGTCTCGTTTTCGTTGCGGATGCACTGTCCGTTCACATTAAAATGCCGGGAAATGACTCCACAGGCGGAACAACTTGAATCCGCCAGGGCCCACGTATTCAACCCAGTTCGTATCTGATCCGGTGCTGTGTAAACATTGAGATACGAGGAAACGCAGTGCTGAGCTCTAGCTGACGTCGTCATTGGACAACGTCACTGTGACATCCACCTTCCTGATTCGCTGGCGTTGTTCATGCCACGTTGGTCATGTGACGCGACTGCTGAAAAACAGTGCGGACTTCACTTCCTGCTATTGTTTCCGCCTTGTATCACCTTTTTGTTTTTCATTAAAGAGTATAAAAGTATGAATATAATGCTTTGCTTTGTCATTCTTAATGTTGTTCATGGTAAGATGCAAATACTGCCCATTGTGTAGTTATGATTGTCTTTAGGCTTGCCATCTTTCCACTTGCAAGTGGTGAGTGACTTGCGCATGCCCGATATGCACTGGGATCACACACACAGCGGCTCAGTCCCGAATCACTGCTCGTGCGCTTCACTCGCGCGCTCTGTGAGCTGCGCAGGGCCGGAGTGCGCACCCTCCAGAGGGCACTCGCTGTTCAGGGCGGAGTGATTTGGAGCGCAGCCGCTGAGGAGGAAGCGCTGAGCCGCACTGACACATTTCAACTTACGTGCCGTCTAATTAGTCATGTGATTAGCGTATCCATGTATTGGCGTTGCTGTGTGCACGCGAATCATTTTAAAAACGTTAATCTGATGATCCACTGATACGGTCTAATGTAAACACCACCTATGTGTCAGGCCTGTGATGACCTGGCGACTTGTCCAGGGTGTACCCCGCCTTTCACCCGTAGTCAGCTGGGATAGGCTCCAGCTTGCCTGCGACCCTGTAGAACAGGATAAAGCAGCTAGAGATAATGAGATGAGATAATATGACAGATCATGTGACACTTTGCACACAGGTGGAGCTTAATCAACTAATTATGTGACTTATGAAGTGAATTGGTTGGACCAGCTCTTATTTAGGGGTTTCATACGAAAGGGGGTGAATACCTATGCACACTCCAGATTTCTGTTTTTTCATTTTAATTATTGTTTGTGTGACAAACTATTTTTACCTTTAAAGTGGTAGGCATGTTGTGTAAATCAAATGGTGCTAACCCTCCAAAAATCCATTTTAATTTCAGCTTGTAATACAACAAAACAGGACAAACACCAAGGGGGATGAATACTTTTGCAAGACAAAAATAAGAGCTGGTCCAACCAATTCACTTCATAAGTCACATAATTAGTTGATTAAGATGTGTGTGTAGATGTGTTCCCTGTATATGGACACATCTACACACACAAAAAAAAACATGCAAGTTGATCAAAAAAAATTTTCAATTTGAACCGGTTTGCCATTCTGACAACGCACATCTAGTCAGCAGGAGAACACTGCGAGTGATGTCATCAGAGTGAAATATCAGGAATTATTATACATACGGGCCACTTTTTCCATGGAATAAAAACACATATTCCATTCCCTTCTAGTGGGTTTATTGATGGCATGCAATATTGTTATCATATCACTTATACTCCATGTATTACGTCACTCTCTCCAGTGGAGAATGAGTGTGCAATATTGTTATAATATTGCACGTTGTCAAGACAACACGACGTCACACGTGGAGATCCAATGACAAAACTTTTCTGTTGCGCATGCGCACAATCATTTCTTTGTCGGCTGGGAGAGATAGAGAGAGATGACGAAGCTAATCCAGTGCTGGGTTTAAGCACTAAATAAATAAACTGAAACTAAAGACACACTGAACACCTGAAAGTCTACCAAAACTTGATTCTATATTCTTCACGCATATTTACAAGAGAAAAACATACCAACGGACATCGAAAAACTGGAAAAGAGACACATCGGAGATGTAAAACTTCCGCGCTAGTGAGTAACTGTGACAACTTGTAAACAAACATGGCTGCAAGGTTTGATTCATTAAAAGTGTAAGATTTTGAGAGAATTCTGGCTGCCAGGTCACTCCGTTGTGTGTAGCTGTCGATGTTGAATTTAAAAGTCACTAAGTAAATTACACAGGGAAAATAGTAATGATGATAATATTTGGCTTGCCTGCATTAGCATTAGCCTTCGCTAACACTATACCAGATAGAAGGTAACTGGACTACTGCGCTAACAGCACCGAGTCACAGGTAAGATAGCACTGACCTTCGAGAATGCTGATATGAAGAGTGCGTGTATGTATATAATACTACTACTACTAATAATAATAATATTTGCTGGCTTTTTTTTGTGGTCTATCAGATATATTCCATTCAGCTACTCGTCTTCAACTCATTCAGTATCATGCTAGCTGAATGGAATATATCTGATATACCACTCAAAGCCAGCCAATCTGATTTAATTTTTCTATCCACATTTACTGGATATGAGCAATCGTGCGCTCTGATTGGCTACTCTACTACTAGGATATCAGCTCATATACTGTGAGTGGAGAAAAACAAAATAGTGGCACGTGTTGCTGAACCAACCAAGGACGAAATAAAAACTCTACTCAAAAACAAAACCCCAAAAAATTTTCAATCAAGAGTTTCAATCTTCAAGCCAAATTGTGATGTTCTTTTTTATTATTTCAACACATTCACAAATAAAAAGTCACCAAATTTATCAAAAAAATTCATCGATTTCCTCACGAGTGACAGAGATTTGTCACATGATCAGCTGGACAAGATGGCAGCTTAGGTCGAATCTGCTCACCCGGCGTTGCCATTTTTACTTATATTTACCATTGTGACAACTATTATTTTTCTTATTTGACTGCACTACTGATTGTAAATATGCCATGTCCAATTCAAGCAAGAAATTTGAACCAGGCCTTGCTGTAAAGGCAAGAGGGATGTCTGATATGGAGGCCATAGCGGAGGCTGTGCTTGAGAAACAACGTGGCTTTTTGGAGGCACATTTCGACAAACTCCAGCAGATGGGAGAAGACATGGAGGGAAAATTAACAGCCATTTAGGCGGACTTATTATCTCTAACCGAGAATATCGGCACTGTTAATGTGAAGCTGGGCAAAATATGGTGGGTTGTTGAGAGTAACGCTGAAAAGCTACCTAGCCAGGAGGCCGCGATGGAGACGATGCAACTTAAGCTAGCTGACATGGAGAATCAGAGCAGGCGATGCAACATTCACGCCATCGGGCTATCAGAAGGGCTCGAAGGGTCCAATGCGGTGCAGTTCCTCACGAATTCACTACCAAAGTGGTTCCCCACCCTGGGTAATCTGGATGGCGAGATCTTGCAAGCCTACCGTGTGTACAGTGACAACCACAGAAACAAATCCAGTCCTCGCACCCTAGTCTTTAATATGCTCTGGTACACAACGTGCCAGCTTATTCTTCGCACCGCAAAGAAATCCCCGCTCATAGTGAACGGACAGACGGTTCACTTTTCACCCAACTACAGAGGCTACACCATCAAGCGGCGGCAAGCTTTCTCCCAAGCTATGAATATGGCCCGAGCAAAAGGAATGGAGTTCTTCCTGCTCTTCCCCACCATGCTGAAAGTCAAAGCTGCTGGCAAAATGGAGGTTTTCCAGTGTCTGGATAAGGCTGAGGATTTCATCAGATCCCTCCCGGCATCGCGAGCTCCACCTGCGGTTGGGAATGATGACTCGGTGCCCGTACAATCGGGCGAAGCTGTCGGCTAACTACGGCTCTTCGAAACTGAATTATTCTATATGGTGCCCAGCTTACACTGTTGAACATCCCCCGGAGTCTCTGTCACAGCACTGGTTTGTTAATATAATGTGTTTGATAGGGTTTTTTTGTTTGTTTTCATGATTATGATTAGAGAGATGTGACTTAATGCCTGGCCTGCATTAGCAGTTGTTTTACAATCCTTTTGGTCCATAATTATTTTTATTTGCTGGCGCTTTGTAGGCTCCCTTACCTTTCTCAAAGGACAGAACTGAGCATACCACCACTATAATCTGGAGTCTTTGACTGTGACGTTGAGTTTGTTTGTTTGCTCAGGTACCTGGTTAGCCGACAGTTAACTAGTTAATCACTATGGCCAGAAATGATGTGGCAATGTTATGCCCATTAATTGGAGACTAACCGTCGCACTTTCTCATTTCTATCTCTCTGTTCATAACGGACACAGACATCACCATCTTTATTGCTCAGTGACGATCCATATTTTATCTGATGTCCATAGCTCTTCTCCCGGCCTCACTGTTCTCTGCTCACCTATTTAAGATGTGTGTGGGTGCCGGGGCATCCAGAGAGGATAGCTGATTCCTATTTTTCTTCCTGAGCCCTAAACTCAGACTTACTTCTGCTAGATGCAGCTCATTCTACCAGCCTGATTCAACGGTTCAGTTTATTAAGTGCCAGGTTTGAGGTTAAGTTTGATCCTTTGAGGCCCCATATCCATTCTAGATCATGGATCAACATATGAGAGTTTCATTATTTTTTGGTTGAATTATTTTTTGCTTTACTATTTATTGGGTTTTATGTGTTTTGTTGTTGTTTATTGGGCACCACCAGGGGATATTGTGGGGGAAACTATCGTCTTTGCTCCTATCATATTCTGGGAAACAGGAATGGAAGCTTAAACTTCTCACTGGGGGAAAGGTATGTTCATTTTGTGTTCATATTGGTGAGTCAGTTTGCCACAGCTGCTGGCACTATATTTTATCATCAGGTACATGGTGGATTACTTTCAGACCACCACGCAATAATGGGTGATTTATCTATTTTGGTTTGGAATTGTGACGGGTTAAATACACCACATAAGAGGACCAGTGTCCTTACTTTTATGCATCGCCAGAAAATTGACCTGGCTCTTCTACAGGAGACACACCTGTTAAGCAGAGACTCTGGTTGCATGGCTAACAGGTTTTACCACACAGTTGCTTCTTCTTCAGCTGAATAAAAAAATAAAGGATTGGCTATCATATGTAAACGTAATCTCAAAATTAAGGTGCTGGATATATGGGCGGACACTGCAGGAAGGATAGTAATGGCCAAGGTGGAACTGTATGGGAGGAAGGTAGCTATTATCTCTGCTTATGCTCCAAACAAATTTGATACGATTTTCTATGACACGCTTACAAAGAGAATGCTAGAATTATCTGAATATTCTTTCATCTTGGGGGCCGACATGAATGCAGTGTGGCATACAGACGATCGATCTAGCATGAGTGCCTCTAAGGATCAGGAGCTAGCAACTGCAGCTCTACAATCCTGGGCGGACACTCTCGGTTTAATAGACGCATGACGTCCCTTTAACCCTACAGTGAAAGACTACTCTTTTTTCTCGGCCAGACATAAATCATTCTCAAGGATAGATTTTCTTTTCACTTCGCCACAACTTTTTCAGAAAATTAATGATGCTGCTTTGCTGCCTATTGTTTTATCAGACCATAAAGGGACATTTTGTTGTGCAACCTTGGGCTGCTTATCCAAGCATGCTACTAGATGGCGCTTCAATACCACCTTGTTAAAAACAATGATTATAAATCCCAGTTTCTGCACCAATTAGAGGATTTTTTGGACATTAATTTAGGCTCAGTTGATGACCCCAGAATTTTGTGGGATGCTGTCAAAGGTCTTATACGCAGCAACGCCATCCGTTTCGCCTCAAATTTGCATAAGGGTAGAACAGCTAAATTACAAACTCTGGAAACTGACTTGGCCAGAATAGATTTGACCTTACAAAGTAACTACTCCCAACAGATTGAATTATAATGTGACATCATTAAAAAAATAAATTAATAATATTTTAAAGCAACAGTCAGAATTCCTAATACATAGGTCTAGACAGCATTACTATTTTCAGGGGTCTACACCCAGTCACCTTCCAGCCTCCAAAATCAGGACAAATGAATACTTTGCTAATATCCCTTCTATCAGGTCTGCGGCGGGCAAAATTGTAACTGAACCAAAGCAGGTGAATGAGACCTTTCGCACATTTTACTCTAATTTATACCAATCAGAGATACAGTTAGATAGAGATAGGTGTCACAACTTCCTTGATCAGCTAGATCTACCACAGTTGGCAGCAACTGATTCTACTCGACTTGATGCACCCATATCGCTGGAAGAACTTAAGTCAGCGGCTCTTGACATGCAAAGAAACAAATCACTAGGGTTTGATGGAATACCACTGAAAGTATACGTGGAATTCTGGGACAAGCTAGGCCCGCTATTTCTAGACATGATAATGACATCTATAGACAAAAGCAGTTTTTCAAGAGACATCAATATAGCCCTGATATCTTTACTCTTAAAGACAAGGACCCTGTAGACTGCAGTAGTTATAGACCACTCAGTTTATTAAATGAAGATCTTAAAACATATGCAAAAGTGCTGGCTCGATGCATTCAGAATCACATGCCAGCATTAGTCAGCTGCGATCAAACTGGATTTATAAAGTCTAGGCTAGCTGAGGACAATGTCAAACGACTCCTCCATATACAGGTAGTTGTCGACTTACGACTGCGTTTGGTTACGACTGACCGGTCGTAAACCGATCTGGTCGTAAGTCAGCTTACAACCCCGATTCCAAAAAAGTTGGGACAAAGTACAAATTGTAAATAAAAATGGAATGCAATGATGTGGAAGTTTCAAAATTCCATATTTTATTCAGAATAGAACATAGATGACATAGCAAATGTTTAAACTGAGAAAATGTATCATTTAAAGAGAAAAATTAGGTGATTTTAAATTTCATGACAACAACACATCTCAAAAAAGTTGGGACAAGGCCATGTTTACCACTGTGAGACATCCCCTTTTCTCTTTACAACAGTCTGTAAATGTCTGGGGACTGAGGAGACTAGTTGCTCAAGTTTAGGGATAGGAATGTTAACCCATTCTTGTCTAATGTAGGATTCTAGTTGCTCAACTGTCTTAGGTCTTTTTTGTCGTATCTTCTGTTTTATGATGCGCCAAATGTTTTCTATGGGTGAAAGATCTGGACTGCAGGCTGGCCAGTTCAGTACCCGGACCCTTCTTCTATGCAGCCATGATGCTGTAATTGATGCAGTATGTGGTTTGGAATCGTCATGTTGGAAAATGCAAGGTCTTCCCTGAAAGAGACGTCGTCTGGAAGGGAGCATATGTTGCTCTAGAACCTGGATATACCTTTCAGCATTGATGGTGTCTTTCCAGATGTGTAAGCTGCCCATGCCACACGCACTAATGCAACCCCATACCATCAGAGATGCAGGCTTCTGAACCGAGCGCTGATAACAACTTGGGACGTCCTTCTCCTCTTTAGTCCGAATGACACGGCGTCCCTGATTTCCATAAAGAACTTCAAATTTTGATTCGTCTGACCACAGAACAGTTTTCCACTTTGCCACAGTCCATTTTAAATGAGCCTTGGCCCAGAGAAGACGTCTGCGCTTCTGGATCATGTTTAGATACGGCTTCTTCTTTGAACTATAGAGTTTTAGCTGGCAACGGCAGATGGCACGGTGAATTGTGTTCACAGATAATGTTCTCTGGAAATATTCCTGAGCCCATTTTGTGATTTCCAATACAGAAGCATGCCTGTATGTGATGCAGTGCCGTCTAAGGGCCCGAAGATCACGGGCACCCAGTATGGCTTTCCGGCCTTGACCCTTACGCACAGAGATTCTTCCAGATTCTCTGAATCTTTTGATGATATTATGCACTGTAGATGATGATATGTTCAAACTCTTTGCAATTTTACACTGTCGAACTCCTTTCTGACATTGCTCCACTATTTGTCGGCGCAGAATTAGGGGGATTGGTGATCCTCTTCCCATCTTTACTTCTGAGAGCCGCTGCCACTCCAAGATGCTCTTTTTATACCCAGTCATGTTAATGACCTATTGCCAATTGACCTAATGAGTTGCAATTTGGTCCTCCAGCTGTTCCTTTTTTGTACCTTTAACTTTTCCAGCCTCTTATTGCCCCTGTCCCAACTTTTTTGAGATGTGTTGCTGTCATGAAATTTCAAATGAGCCAATATTTAGCATGAAATTTCAAAATGTCTCACTTTCGACATTTGATATGTTGTCTATGTTCTATTGTGAATACAATATCAGTTTTTGAGATTTGTAAATTATTGCATTCCGTTTTTATTTACAATTTGTACTTTGTCCCAACTTTTTTGGAATCGGGGTTGTATGTTAAATGAACGTAAGTATATTGTGATGTGTAATGATATTGTAATCATCTTAAAGTCTTATTTTATCAACATTTTCTTATTTCATTACCTTGGCTCATTATTTGGTTTAAGTCAAACACTGCATACTACACTGTGTACAGTACAATTCGTTTAATATGTGCAAAACAAAAAATATGAAATACAGGTATGAAAAATAGAAAACATTTTAGTTTGAAACATACCAGTATACAAATGTAAAACATAGCAAAATGCAAAGCTTAGTGACCGCTGGCATTGGTGGCACTGGTGCTTGGCTGTGGGTCGTCTACGTCATCATCAGCTGTTGCAGCACTGGAGCTGGCGGGAGCATTTGCTCGTTTCATAAACCAGGAGCTGGGGCAGAAACTGTATGACGGAGTGCGTGAGGGAGCGCAAGAGAGACTGCGCATGTGCCTGGAGCTG